>NW_005200507.1:466843-482515 GCF_000372725.1 Emiliania huxleyi CCMP1516
GCCTCACCCCCGGGCACACGAGCCACGCCTCACGCCTCGTCTCCCCCTCCGCCTCTCGACAGGTGCTTTCGGACGGCAACTTGGGCTTCCGGCAGGCGCGCGACTGCACAGCGAGATGCTAACTGTGAGGAGGAAGAAGTTCGCGAAGCGTGTGCTCAGTCTGAGACACGCTGCATGGCCTCTCGGCACCTTCCGGCACAGGCACGCAAGATCGAGGACGTGCCCTTCCCGTGGCCGTACGCTCAGATGGTCGCCTTCCTCCTCCTCACCTTCTCGGTCACCTTCCCGCTCATGGTGGCCTCGCAGATGGCGCAGCTGCCCGAGCAGGGCCTTGCCGTCGGCCTCGAGCGGCCAGCGCAGAGCTTCTTCGAGCGAGGCATCGTCGAGTGGACTCCGCCGCTCCTCACCTTCCTCACCATCATGGGCGCCAGACACACTCCGAGACTCCGCCGAGATAGACGCCGAGATAGACCGAGATAGACGCCGAGATAGACGCCGAGATAGACGCCGAGATAGACGCCGAGACGCCGCCGGAGATCACTGCTGAGGTATACCCGACCTCCCCGTCCCCCCTCGCCTCGCCTCGGCTCGCCGCGCAGCCCCGCCCCTCTCCCTCCCCTCCCCCGCACAGGCTACTCTGGCCTCTACTCCACCGCCTCCGTCCTCGAGGACCCGTTCGTCCACCCGCCAAACGACCTCCCCTCCGTCGCCATGCAGCGCGCGTTCAACGCGCAGCTCCTCACCTCGTGGGACGCTCTCCGACCGCCTCCCCCTCCGCCCGACGGCGCCAAGGAGGGCGGCGCACCCGACGCGGCCGCCGTCGCCGCCGCCGTCCTCCGCGGTCCGCCTCCCGAGTGCACCGCTGCCGCCTCCGCCGCCGCGTGCGTGCCCGCCCTCGAGTGGGAGGCCACCTGCCGCCTCTGGCTCGCGTGGGAGGCGCGCTGGCTCGCGCGGCTCGCCGCCGACCAGCAGGAGCAGGCCCTCGCCCTCGCCGAGCCCTCCGACCTCCGCCAGACGCGGCGCGACCCCACCCGCAGCTTCTTCTTCCTCGGCTTCCTCCTCTACGCCGTCGAGGACGCGCTGCTCGACGCCGCCTCCATCGCCCTCGCCCTCCTCCCCTTCGGATCGCGCAGCAGAGAGCGCCGCCGGTGGCGACCCTTCTCGTGGTTCGAGGAGGGCACCAACGTGGAGCACTAGGACTAGCCTGCTCAGCTTCAAGCGCCCGGCCAGAGCTCTACTAGAGCGAGAGAGTGGTGAGTGCCGTGGCGCCGCTCAAGCGTGAAGCCCAGGCCGGAGCAGCAGTGCAGCTTCGACACCGGCGGGTTTCATTTTTTCGCCGTTTGACAAGGTCTATCTGACGTACACGTATACGTCCCTTAGACTGGCACGCAGCGTCCTGATCTAAAATCTGAGGATTAACCCACAGCCTTTCGCTTCAACCTTCATTAAGTGTGGTTCATATGTAAAGCGTACGCCTTTCGCTTCATTTGTGAATATTGTGTGGTTCACATACTCTACGGCTTAGCACTAAGGGTCACGTCGTAGCGTTGGAACTTTAAAACGGCTGGGTAAATATTTAGCCATACTAGAGCAATTGGCCGGCGCCCCTTGGGCGCCGGACCCGCCCCGGGGGCGTGGCGTGTCTAGTGATGTGGCACGTCTAGAATAGATCAAGAGATCAGTAGTCAAATCAGAAAAGAGAGGTAAAGGAACACTCCGGGCCTTCGTAACCGAAAGGTGAGCTGAAGTGCTCAAGAGTATCTGCGTCGTACTTGAGATCGCAATCTAACAAATCGCTCGTGGCGGGTGTCTCGTGGAACGGTGCATTCATTAGCACCTCGTACGGCGACATTGCATTGATCACTCGACATAGATCAGACCGGATCTGAGCCTTCAACTCCCTAATCTGTGGAGGGTCGAAAATATGCTCCATAGAACGTTCGAGCATATTTTTCTTCCACTCTTTCTCGTCTTTCGCTTTGAGTAGCTCTTTGAGCTCGGCAACGCGAGCATGACCGTTGAAGAACCGTTGAAGGAGCGCGTCGTACGCATATTGGTAGGGCAGCTGTGGGAATCCGTCACAAGCTACGTCACCTTCTTTGATCTCTTCAACACTGAGCGATCGGAAGAGGTCTTCTGACACGCACCGCAGCCCCCGCTCCGACCTTCGGATCTCAAAGTCCGTGATTCCGTGTTCCAAAGCCGCCCTTGAATCCAATTCCGTACGTGGCTTTTCCAATTGAGATAATTCCGTATTCCAATTCAAAGCCCGTAATTCCGCAATCCTAACACGCACCGCAGCCAACCGATGCTCTTGCGGTCTCAACCTGTGCATGTCGAGCCATTCTTCCGGTGAAAATTCACTCCAAGGTTGTGGTGCATTCATTAGCACCTCGTACGGCGACATTGCATCGACTTCTCGTCGCAGGTCAGATAGTATCGACGCACTCAGATCCTCAATTTGTGAATTCAGCTCCTCGATCTGTTCCTCTCGGGCCTGCTCTCTCTCTTCTAAATCCTTGCGAGTGAACGAATAGTGGCTGCAGCCTCTGAGCATGGCTCTGAGCTCTGAGTCCCGCTCATGGCTACGGCACATGCGGTCCAGAAGCGAGTCGTACGCGAACTGGAAGGGCAGCTGCGGGAATCCCTCACACGTAATGTTGTTCTTTCGGATCAGATCCGCATCGAGTCTCCTGTACACGTCTTCTGACACACACCGCAACGGCCATTTGTTCTCCTTGCAGAAGGTTTGGTACCCCGAACTGGCCCGCCACTCACGCAAGAGGTCGTCCGTGAGGACCAAGGTGCCTGGTCGTTGATGAATTCCCCCCATGATGATGCAGAAATAGCTGCCTGGGACTCGTCGTTGCTCTTCAAACCAGTTCTGCATTGCCTCAGACTCATGAGTGATGCGGTCACTCGTCTCTGTCAACCTGGCCATCATTGGCTGTCCCTGCTCCATGTATGTCCTCCATGCAACATCGCGACGGTTGACCTTGACGATCTCCTCTCGTCCATTCAAGAGAAACACCCGAACTCCCTGCACCAAATGTCCATCGACGAACTCCCCGTCATGGAACTCTCCGTTGCTGAACTTGACGCATCCCCTCCCAGTGAACTCGAGAAATGATCCCTCCCGTTTCCAGTGGCCGTCGTAGCACCTCACGCGGATTTCGTCCGACCGGTGGTCTTCTTCGAGATACATTCTCGCTCCTCTGCCAAAGAGGCCTCGTATAAATACCTCGTCGATGAAATGCCGATCGAGATCGGCCTTCTTGGCTCCCATCTCCTGTAGCTTGACAATACGTTGCGCATTCTCCCGCTGAACCTGCTGCATATCGACAGGAATCTTGCCGCCGAGCGTTGACGGTGGCTCCCGTACGCTGTACTGGATGGTCGCTGACGGGGGCGGCCGTCTCCCGAGCACCTTCTCCCACGCACTCAAAAGACGCTCCCTGACTCCGCTGGCCGAGGAATTCAGCACCAACCAGGTGAGGTTGGCCAGCTGAAAGAAGAGTTGGATTGTCGGCGTCTTGAAAGACTGCGAGCGCGCTGAGCTATGCTGCTGCTGTCTCTGCTTCTCTCGCCGGTCGCCGTCGTCGGGCGGCCGCTGGCGTGCAGTGCGGTCTCGGCTCTGCTCATGGACCTTTTTCTGTGCCTTTAGGCGCTCTGCCATCAGCTTCCTGCGGGCGTCTCGCTCCTGCTCCCATCGGGCGTGATCGGCACTGAAGGCGGCCGCGTTCGCGTACGGCCTGCCCGGCCCGATTTCCTCCTGCCGTGGCTCGGCCCGAAGCTTGTCCGGCAGGGGAGGCACGTGGATGGTCGAGGGGCCGGCACCGGCCGACATGCATGGAGGGCGAACGCGCGACCAAATTTTCGGGCGGACAAACCGCGCGGGCTGCTACTTTCAATGATAGGGATCCCATACATGAGAGGATTACGCCACACAGTGTCGTTTGAGCCGCAGCCGACGTAAATTGGTCTTTTCAGACACCCCGAGCCCTCCGGGCTCCGCGCAACGCGGCCGCTTCGCCGCCGGCGAAACACCATCAAGCTGCTGTACGGCCCCGGCATCGCCTCCCCTCTGGCGTAGCTAGACTGAGAGATATTGTGCACATGGTCAGTCTCTACAATATACTCATTGACACTGAATCTCCCAGAGCTCGTATAGTTCCGTCACGGCCATCCTCGTCCTCCGGCGGGCCCCCGGCCGCGGCGCGGTGCGGCGGCGTCACAAATCCGAACGCAGAGCACCGGGACCGCGCGGTCGGGTGATCTGAGGCCCAAGTAGGCGTAGCATTGCCCATCCAGGGCTATCACACCTGGACCTACCGTATCAACAGGCGCCTCGGCGCCGTGCTCAGGAGCTGCTGTTCACTCGCTCGAAAATGTGTGCCTGAATGCTGAAAGGGTTAAGGATTCAGATTCGCTATCGTGAGGCAAAAGGGAGTTTATGGATGGGTGAGAACGATGCGCGACCCACGACTCTGTCACGAGGAGGCACACGCGGACCGACTCGTCGCGGCGACTCAATTTTTGTGAACTTTGTGAATTGTGTGCGAAACACACACATGTCCCTAAATCCCATCTCCTCTCAGAGTTTGACCGTTTTATTTATTTATTTACACCGTGAGTGACCGAAAGAGGCGCGAACAACAACAGCATCAACCTCAGCAAGAAAGGACTATGCTTACTGCTACGCGGGGGCCCACGTTGCTCTCCTCGTCGCGCCGTCGACAGTCAGTGCGCCTCCCTGCAGCACACACTGCCCGAGCGCGACGACGTGCGGCCCGTTGCTGCGGTCGCTGAACCAGTTGAGGGGGATCTGCTGCGCGTAGAAGAGGCTCGACTGCCGCCGGCTCGAGCCGAGGACGACCCTCCGGCCGCTCTCCGTCCGGACCGCCACCTCGAGCGACTCGAGCGGCCCGCCTCCGAGGCCGAGCTCGTCCGCGAGCGATTGCGAGAGGACGCAGCCGCTGAGGCCGCTGTCCAAGACGCACAGCACGGGGCGGCGCGCCACCCGCGTCGCTCCGTTGACTGCGACTGCGTCGCCTTCGACGCGGATGCAGACGTGCTCTACTCCGTCGCCAAAGGGGCGCGGGTCGACCAGCTGCAGCGCATCCTCCTTCTCGCCGAGGAGCGGCTCGCTCGAGAGGGTGAGCCTCCGCCTAACATGGTGCAGCACACCAACAGCTCTCATGCGAGTACACAGCATATACGCAGCCTGAGGGCGAGTCTGCGCCGGGGCGCGTCGAGGCTAAAGGAGGAGACGCCGAGCTGAGCGAGCGCGGTCGGCCGCAGGTCCTCCCTCGGGATGGTGCTGCCCGGCTGCGTGCTCACCTGCCGGATCAGCCCGAGCAGCGCACCTCCACTCTGGCTCATCACCGCGCGGTCGGCGGCGCCAAAGACGGCGGCGTACTCGCGTTCGGGCTGCGCGTCTCCAAAGCGCACGCCGCCTTTCAGCCAGCGGACCCGGCCGGGCAGCGCCCCGTACTGCTCGGAGGTGGGCGGGAAGCCCGCGGCGCGGAACCGACCAGGCGAGGCGCACCCGTAATAGGAGAGCCGAGGCGACTGCGCGGCGCACTTTTCCTCGAGCGGCACGACAAGGTAGGGCGAGCCGGTGTCGACAATCAGTCGGAAGCGCTCGCCGTCGATGAAGGCACCCGTGGTCAGGACGCCTCCTCCCATCCTCTCGAGAGGCAGCGATATGGAGGAGGAGGAAGCGACTGGCGCAGCGGCGGTTTCGCCGGGCGCCAGCGACGGCGCGACGCTGGCTGCGGCGGCGGCGAGGAGGCTGGAGCGGGCCAGTCTCATATATGCGGAGGCGGGCTGGGCGGCGGAGAGGACTGGGCGGCGTGCGGCGACGGCTGCAGCGGCGTGGGCAGCGGCGGCGACGGATGGCCGAAGTGAGAGGACCGAAATTTTCTGCAGTTGTGCGACGCCTCAAAGCACCGCCGCCGCGCCCAGTTTCTTTTTTAACACGGACCGGTGTTGGGGCGGTCTGTCGTCCACCACACGCAGCAGATCTCCATGGCGGCGGTGGCGGGCGACGCCGAAAACGTCAACAAGCAGGCGCGCAATGCGAGTACCGACTGGCTCAAATCCCCTGGGCGTGCCAACTGGGTCAACGACGTCAAGAACAAGCAAGCAAGCGGCAGAGGTCCTCTTACCCTCGACCCCAGCCAGTGGGGGGCGCCCAGCCGCCCACGCTGCCTAACTCCGCGGACGCTCCACCCTTCACGTACGGATCATGTAGTCCCCACACTCGCTGTCGTGGGATCGGTGAGCGTGCGTTCTGCTTTGAACGGAAATTCTCTTCCGTGGCGCGCCCACTGCTTACTCGAGTAGACAAACATCTCACTGAGACACACGGAGCACTTGGAGTGCAGACTGGCGCGGACTGGCACACACACCGGCACACAGAAGCTCGGGCCGGTCGCGACTCAACCAGGAAGCTATTCGGCGCACGCACACGCTGATCGACTCTCGCTCGCTGCCACCGGACGCAGCATTATACATGTGTATATGTCGCGCGCTGCGCGCCGCGCGGAGAGCCTCATCCGCTCCGTGCGTGCTCTCGAGCACATCATCGAGCGCAAGCGCGGCCTCGAGGATGCCCTCCCGCGGGCGAGCGCCGGGCTCGAGGCGCGGGCTGGCGGCGTCATCCACGACACCGTCGCGGGCACGCTGAGGCACCTGCACCAGTACGAGCGTCGACTGGACGCGGCGGCTGCTGCGGCTGCAGGCGACCGCGCCTGGAGGGCGGTCGAGGACATGCCTCTGCGCCTGCTCATGGCCTCTGCGCTCTTCCAGTGCGAGCACACTCCGGCCTCGGCAGCGCACGTCGTCCGCAGCGCCACGGAGGGCTGCGCACAGCTCGGGCGCGCGTGGGCGCAGGCGCCGATCGAGTCAGTGGTGCGCAACGCCGCTGCAGGGCGTGGCTTCTTCTCGCGCGCCGGCGCCGCCGAGCGGCTGTCGCTTCCGGCGTGGCTGCACGAGGACCTCGTGTCGAATCTCGGGGCGCGGCGCCTGGACGCCTTCGGCCCGCTGCTGCTGCAGCGCCCGTCGCGGCTCCACCTCGCGGTGGCAAGCTCCGCCGGCTCGCCCTCCGAGTACGCCGCGAGGCTGAGCGAGGGGAGCGGCGTGGCGGCGAGGCCTCTCGAGTTCACGCGGTTCGGCGTCTCGCTGCACGCGCGGCCGCGGGACGTCGGGTCGCTGCCCGGGGTGGCGAGCCGGCGCGTCTTCGTGCAGGACGGCGCGCAGCAGTGGGGCGTCGGCCAGCTCTCTCCCGTCGGCGCAGGCGAGGCGGTGCTCGACTTGTGCGCGGCGCCGGGCGGCAAGAGCAGGGCGCTGCTGCTGCACCAGCCCGCCGCGCGGCTGGTTGCGGTCGAGCGGTCGCGGCGCAAGGCGGCGGCGCTGCGCGAGAGCCTCGCAGGGGAGGGGCGCGCCGCCGTGGTGTGCGGCGACGCGACGAGGCCGGAGGAGTGGGCGGCGGCGTGTGGCGAGGGCGGCGCCTCGGCCGTCGTCCTCGACGCGCCGTGCTCGGCGAGCGGCATCCTGCGCACCCGGCCCGAGGCGAAGGTGCACCAGTCGCGGGAGAGCGTCGAGGCGCTGTGCGAGACGCAGCAGCGGCTGCTGAGGGCGGCGTGGTCGCGCCTCGCGCCGGGCGGAGAGCTGCTGTACACCACCTGCTCGCTGCTGCGCGCCGAGAACGAGGAGGCGGTGCAGCGCTTCGCAGCGGAGGCGCCAGGCGCGACGCTCGCGCCGCTGCGACCGCCGCGCGGCGCGCTGAGCCGCGCGCAGCCGCAGGGCGTCACCTTCCTCCCGAGCGAGGAGCACCAGGGCGGCTTCGTCGCGCTGCTGCGCAAGGGGGAGAGGGGGCAGGGGAGAGGAGGCAGGGGCGGGGGAGACTCCTCGAGGAGGAGAGGTGGGTCTCGGAGTACTAACAGCGGCCGCGAATTTCTTGCAACGCTCTCTATGCAAGAGGTCAGTTAGCGTGACGCCTGTACGACCCCTCTCCGTGACTGTCGGTGTACACTTGACTCTGTCTCTCTATCTCTCTCGTTTCGCGTTGTGTTAGATGTGTTCGTGTGACGTGTGGGGGAGAGATAGAACGGTGAGAACAGATCGATATCGCGCACGAGCGCGTGTGCTCTAGTTCGATGTACATGGCCCTTTTTGTCGGTGTGTCGCTCTTTGGACTTTGCGCATGCGCTTTGCGGGCACAGTCCACACAGAGACTAAAGCCGAAACCGGGGGGACCTCGCTGTCGCTCCCTAAATGTACGTTGATTTGTGTGAAACCGCCATACTTTGATCGTGCATGTCTCGCATGTGGAGACCCTGCAGCTGCACACACGGTACGGGCATGCTCACACGCTCACCTATGGCTATGCAGGATCGTCACGTCCTAACTTTGGCCCCTTGTATCACTTTGGCATCAGGCGAGGCCGCAGTCTGAGCGTCGCCGCCGGGCGAAGCGGCAGCGGCGGCGGCGAGTACTCGACAGCCTGCAGCTTGAAGGCTCTCATCGTCCCGCCGAGTGCGTCGCGCGGGTCGTCCGACTCCCTCTCGGGCCCGGTGAGCAGGCCGTTGGAGCGGAGGAAGTCGAGTGTCGCGCGACGCCCTGCAGCGCAATTCACGGCGCCGCCGCCGTGACCCGCCTCCTCAAAGATGAGCTGCGTGACGTCATTCCCGGCGCCGCGAGCCGCCTCTGCAAAGCGAGTCGTCTGGTCACACGGCACGACCTGGTCCGCTCCGCCCGTCAGCAGCAGCATCGGAGGCAGCTTTGGCCTCGACGCGAACCAGAGAGGCGACACGGACGCCGCATCATCGGAGGGGTATGCGGGTTGGGGCAGAAGCCCGCCGAGGCGGCGCCCGAAGAGGAGGAAACGGCCCGCGAGGACCTGCCGGAGCCGCGCCTGCGTCCTCTCGGCGGAGTCGCCGTACTCGGACGGGACGAATGCGCTCTCGACAGGAAAGTCGTCACCGGCCCCGGTGGCCTCCCACGCGCCCTCAGCTGTGCGCGTCGGGACGTAGCTGCGCGAGCCGAGCGTCGTCACAGGCCAGTTGCCTACAGCACAAAAGAGCAGCTCGACTGCCCGCGCGCCGGCTCTCGGCCGCTGCGGCGGCGGGAGGTTCCAATCACAGCCGCAGGAAGCTCCTCACTCGCAGCCACACCCGCTCCAACACGCAGGCCCGTTCCCAGGGAGGTGGCCAGCAGGCCGCCCGCGCTGTCCCCGGCGACGACCACCCGCGATGGGTCAATGTTGAGGCGCCCCGCATTGGCCCGCGTCCAGCGAAGCACGGCCCACGCGTCTTGGATGCAGCCGGCCACGCCATCACCGCTGTTGGTCAGGCGGTAAGAAGCGGACAGGCAGACCGCGCCGTGCGACGCGAAGAAGCCGCACACACCAGCCCCGAAGCTGCGGTGGCCCGCAATGAAAGCACCCGAGTGGAAGTAGACGATGGCGGTGCGAGGCTCGCCCAGAGAGACGCTCTCCGCCTCGGGCTCGTAGATGTCGACGCGGCCGCTCGAGGTGCCATCTGAGTATGTCTCAGTCCGGTCTGGCTCGGGCACGCCCTCTCTGGTCAGCGTGCGCCTCACCAGCTTACCGACGGCCGCATTGCCCGCGGCCAGCACCGGGCGGGAGGTGAGCGGACCCTCGAGAAACGGACGACCGAGGAGGACGTAGTGCAGGTTGAGGGCTAGGGCCGCGGCGAGGAGCGAGGCGATGGTCGGAACGGGCAGAAGCATCGGGCATGGATTTCGCGGGTGGGGGGCCGACAACAGTAGTTACAACACCACTCTAGGGCACACACACATTCACCTTTCTACCTACCTACCTACACTCTCTCAAAAACCGCTGTTAGAGGGGCGGCGCCGAGGGATGCTCAAACTAGGGGCGTAGACCTTACTCAAACAAAGTCAGGAGGCTTAAGCGGGCGCCGTGTGGGGACACCGTCTGTGAACACGCCGATCTGACAAAATCCAAGTGCCTCTATCGAATCAGAGCGGTGTCGGCGCTGTCCCTCCTTTTCCTCCCAGCCAGGGAGGACCGCAGGTCGAGACCGCAGAACCGCCCGTCCCCGTCCGGGACGACCGACGTCCGACCGACCGACCGACCACTCCGGCACCGCCGCGTTAGCTAGACTGAGTGAGAGACCTTGTGCACATTGGATCATTGGTGTGGTCTCCAATACAAAGAGTACACTCGCACTTCACCTCCCAAGGCTCACGGACGGCCGTCCTCGGCCTCCGGAGAGCCTGAGCCCTGGTGTCGAGGTGTCGAGGCCCGGTGCGCGAGGGTGTCGAGCTGCTGTCGAGGGGTAGAGGTGTCGAGGCCTGTCGAGGCCTGTCGAGGCCTGTCGAGGCAGCGGTACCATGCTTGCCAGTGTCGAGGGGTGTCGAGGGGTGTCGAGGGGTGTCGAGGGGTGTCGAGGGTGTCGAGGGTGTCGAGGGTGTGGTGCCAAGACATTCGTAAAATTGAAGCCAAGAACGTCCGCCAAATCCGTGCTTTCGGAGCAACTGAGGGAAAGCCGCTGATCGAGCCCAGCGTGCCCGCGGCCGCCTCCCGCGCAGCACCGCCGCTGGGGACGACACGCTGCGGAATCGGATCGAGCCCATGGCCATGCACCGGGCAAAGAAGGACGCTGCAGAAGCGGTTGGAGAGGCAGCCGGCGTCTGCCGTCACAACGAGTCCCAGCGCTGGTTGGACATGCGCGTCGGCTCGCCCGAGGACTGCTGTCGCGACCCTCCCGTCGTGCCGCAGCCTCCGACGAGCTCTGCAACCGAGGAGAGTGAGGGTGCACCTCCCCTCACTGCTGGCCTGGCTGCGCACCGCCCCACAAAGCTCCCCCTCGAGCATCTCTACAGCAAGTACAAGCCTACAAGGGCGACCTTCTCCAAGTCGTCAACGCGCCCGGCGGCTCCGGCAAGATTTTAGCCTTGGCCACCCTCCTTGCGGAGCAGGAGGAGATCCGCTCTCGGTCGGCAACGCGGCAGCTAGTTGAGAGACTCGGTAGTTGTGACCCCCCTTGAGTGAGGACAGGAGAGAGAGAGTTTTTGTGGTGTTGGTGTACGTACGCAATAACGGGACAGACAGGGTAGTCGTTCTTTCTCTCTAGCTCCCCTTCTAGCTCTTAGCATGAGCTGCGCCCTGTGTCCGACCCCTTTTGCGCAGCAACACCTTAAACTTTTAGGCCCTCCAAATTCGGGTCGGAGCGTAGCGGAGGGAGAGAGAGATTTTTAGCAATACCAAACAACTCTAACACTCACACGTAATTTGGGGCCTGGGGGGGGTGGGCCCCGAGTTTGAAAAGAAAGGGCGACTGCGTCCTAGCCTGTAACAACGCCTCCCCGGCGCAGAGGGGCCCCGGAGGGATGCTCAACCGCTCCACGCCACGCCGCTTGCGGCGGTCCTATTCCCAGCTCCGCTGAGGGCCCGCAATCATTGGGACGCAGGAGAAAAAAGAAAAAAGTCCGCCTGAGAGGTACGCAGCAGCAGTGCAGTGCTGGAAACACACATGCCACGCTCTCGCGCACGCCCGAAGCGAGCCAAGTCGCGGCCAAAGGTGCGGCAGAGGAGCAAGGGGAAGAAGACGGTCCTGCCTTCTGAGAACAGCGGTGCCATCACCAACAGCTCTCACCTTTCAAAGTATGACGTCTCCAAGTCGCAGTACGAAAACTACAAGGATCTCGGCCTGCTCGCGGATGCCAACCAGATTGGAGCGGTTCGCGGCAGCATCCGTGGCTTCAAGCCACGGCTCAAGGGTCCGACCGCGGAGCCGACCGGTGAGCGCGCGCTCGCGCCAGTGCCGCCGCGTGCGTCAGCCTCTGACCCGCCTCGGCCGGCGGCTGCTAGGCGAGGAGCACCACCCGCTGGAGGACGAGGTGAGGCCTTCGGTCCCGACCTGCCGGCCGGTAAGCTGGCCCGCGCGACGCCACACGCCGCGTCGCGGCCCGGCCGCCCGCTCGACGCCGCCTGCCGCCGCCGCCGCAGGTGCCGGCGGGCGAGAGGAAGGTGCTGCAGGACCTGGTCTCGCGCCACGGCGACGACTACGCCGCGATGGAGCGCGACATGAAGCTCAACACGCACCAGAAGACGGCGCCGCAGCTGCGACGACGCATCGCAAAGGTGCGGCCCGCCCCGCCCATAGTGAGAGGGAGTCGGAGGGGCGCAGGCCGACCCCAGCGTATATGCCATTGCAGATGCGCGACGAGGACAGCGCCGCTGCGCTTGCGGCAAGCGAGGCGGAGGCGGCGGGCGCTGCCGCACCGGTGCGGCAGAAGCGGAAACGCACCAAGAATCCGAACCGTGCCTTCAAACGGAGAAGCACGCACTTTTGCTAGTGTTACAAGAGATATCGAGAGCGGACATGTTTTGTGATCTGTGATGTGAGGGTCCGCCCGCAGGCGCATTTTTTATACCGAGGCAGTGTAATGCCCGGTGCCGAGCGCAGGCAGAGCCCACAGGTCGGACCTTAAGACAGCGTTGTAGATCCCTGCACCCTGGGCGAGGGTGATGGCGTCCCCCCGCGACGCGCGGCGACGCCGACGGCCCGGACGGGTTGCTTCCCGCCCAGGATTAATTTAGTCTTCTCTGCCTGCGGGAACACCCTCGGGCGGCCGGGTGGGGCTGCGGCTGGAGCTAGCATGGCTCGATAGAGCCGAGACCCCGTGTTGAGGCGGCGCTCCTGTGGGCGGGCTGTGGAATCGACAGATTCGACCTCAGTGCTCAGATCTCAACAACAAAAGATCTCTCAGATCTCCAGTATTCTCATCCCAGTGGATGGACGTCCGTACGTCCCTTTGTGTTCCTCTCGCCGTCCGCCAGCAAGACGCTCTGTCGCTGGCGGCCGCAGCTTTCTGTGACCCACCCTCCTCTCCCTTGTGTTTTGTCTGGGGAGGGGCTTCTCCTGCGGAGTCGTGCGTGCGCAGGGCTCCTCTTTGCTTTCTTCTACTCCCTACTATCATCTCGTTCCCGTCCTACCAGAGAACGGGCTGTCCACCTGCACTAGGGGGTGGACAGCGCCCCGGCAAAATCCACCAGTGTAGGATTTCGCGCAATCGCTTGACACTGAAAAGCTCGCATATCCCTGCGGTGAGCGCTGTGGTCGCCGCAGACTGGCTCCGACTTGACGGCGGCATGGAGACGTGATGCCTCCATGGGCCGCCGTCGAGTCAAAATCGACAACGACATGCGAGTCGATCTTTGGCCCGCCAGAGGGTGAGAGGGATATGCGGCGTTCGGGTGACAAACAGCGCTGCGACCGCGAAGTGGCGGTGGACATGCTCCCATGTTGCCGACGCGGCGCCGGAGTGGCCGGCGCTGCTCGCCGCGACCACGACGGCTACTCCGATGCTCCGGGCCGACCCGTCCTACCCGACGGCGGCACTCTTCCACGTCTCGCTCACGCTGAGAAAAAGTCTGAACGGCGTGCAGCAGAGTCACCGACGAGTCGGTCCGCGTGCTTCCTCGTGTCCCGTACCGTTCTCACACATCCATAAACTCACTTTGGCCTCACCAGTTGGTTCCTCTCGGCGACGCCCAATGCGTGCGCCGGCAGTGGGGAGTGTGCGCGCGCGTGTGTGAGGTGTGGATTGTGGCAGGCCTGCTGCTGCTGATGGGAAGTGTGCTCTGTGTGTGGCGCTGCGCTGGCGTGCGACGCGCGTGCTGTGCACGAGTGCGTGATGGGGTCGCGCGTGCGTCTGCGTGTGCTGCGCGCGCGCCGCCGGTGTGTGCTGTGTGCTGTACTCTGCTGTGCGCCCTGTTTGTGAGGCTTTGAGGCGCAGGCCTGGTTGGCAGGGCTGCGCGGTGGGCTGCGGCGCGCTGCGGGTGGTCGTGCGCCTGGTGGAGGTGTGCGGCGGCCGCGCAACCCGCCCGACCGGGTCGTCGGCGGCCCAGGGCGCGAGCATGCCAATGCGCGCTGCAATGTGGGGCTTCTGCGCGGCTGGCGTGTATGTTTCCGTGCGATGAGGGACGCGCGTATGTGTTCACGCTGCGGGCGCGGGCGGGCGCGGAGGGCGGCGCGGTCTCACCGCGGTCCGACGCCGATTGGTCTTCGGCGTGACGAGGGCGGGCACGCAAGAGGCCTTGCATGCGCGTTGCCGCGTCGGCAGAGAAAAAAAACTGGCAGCAGCAGAACATTTGCACCGCTCAAAAAAAAGGGACACAGCGTGCGCCAAGGAGTGGGTTGGGACCTTGTTGGGAGGCGCCTGTGTTTGGCAACCCTCTCTCTCTCTCTTGGGCACACAGGGGAGACCGAGGCCTCCGCACCGCCTCGCGAAAGGGAAGCAACGATCAACTCCCACACATGTGCACCGTTGGAGAATTTTCCGCTAGGTCTTCACACACAGGAATTGAAGCCTCTTCTCGGTCCCTCTCCAAAAAAAAGAGCTGAACGGCGTGTCGTGCCGCCAGAGAGGCGCTGTGTTCCGCCTCTGTTTGGCAACCCACTTCGGCAGCCCTCCCCGCCTCTTCGCCCACGCGGTGCCACTCCCTTTCCGCGCGCGGCGCCCAGGCCACACGGACGGCACCCGGACCACCCCCACACAGGCACGGCCGATCGCGCAGGTGCTCCGCCGCTCGTGGGTCGTGGCGAGATGCGGACCAGCAAGAAGAAGGAGGACAGCGAAAACAAGAAGCACCGCTTCGTCGACATCTCGCGCTCCGCTCTCTTCATCCAGGCCCGCTTCCGCCACGCCAAGACGGTCTTCCGCGACTTTGGCCCAAGCGTTTTCTGCAACCGCATGGGTGACCCGTGCGACCATGGGGACATCGTCTTTCTCTCGGATCGCGCGGCCAAGTACATCGTCCTGTCCGAGACGTCGTCCACGGGCCTCCTCTCCAAGTTTGTCGAGGGCTTCTGGGGCGTGAGCAAGCCGGAGGTTCTGATCTCGGTCACCGGCGGCGCGCGCGACTTTGAGCTCTCGCCGCCGCTCGCCCGTGCCTTCAAGAGCGGGCTCGTCGAGGCGGCGACGTCGTCGCGGGGGTGGATCGTGACGGGCGGCACCGACACCGGCGTGATGAAGCTCGTCGGGGACGCCTGCCTCGAGTCGCACCTCTCCGTGCCCGTCATCGGCATCGCGCCGTGCGCCGCCTCTCGGGGGGGGAGAGGCGCGGTCGAGCACCCGCCCCCTTCACACGGCGCCGCGCTGTGACTAGGTACGGCGCCACAAACGGCAACGACAAGCTGGCTGGCCAGTTCCGGCGCGTGGTGTACACCAACGTGCCCTCGCCCTCCAAGGACGGCGCACCGCTGAATGGCGGGCACACTCACTTCCTCCTAGTCGACAGCGGGCTGGCGGGGCGCGGCGCGTGGGGAACAGAGATCAAGCTGCGCTCGCGGCTGGAGAACTTCTACGTGGAGCGCAAGGGCGTCCCGAGGGTGGTCCTCGTGGTCAACGGCGGGCCGGGCACCATGGAAACCGTCCTCGAGGCGGCTCGCGCCCCGTCCCCCATCGTTGTGGTTGCCGACTCGGGCGGCGCCGCAAGCGCAATCTCGCGGTACTGCAGCATCTCGCGGGACAGCGTCTCGCGGGACGCTAGGCACGGGGAGGCGATGGCGGGCCTCGCAAAGGACTTCCCCGCCTTCGCCAACGACAGGATGGCCGATAAGCTCCTCGAGCTCTCTCAGCTCAACGACGACTGCGGCGGCGAGCCCACACCTC
>NW_005200507.1:482615-511274 GCF_000372725.1 Emiliania huxleyi CCMP1516
CCGGGGCGGTGGTGGCCGCTGAGCAGCAGGAACGCGAATATGATCGGAGCCGGTTCGGCGAGGTTCTCATTGAGGCGCCCGTTGGCTCCCTCGTCCATCTCGCCGGCCTCCCCGGCGTGGCCGTCCCCCCCCCCCCCCCCCCGGCCGCCCCCCCCCTCACGCCGCCGCTGCTGCTCCTGCTGCCATAAACAAGACGACCAGCGACACACCACCGATAGGCAAGCTCGTCACGCTCTTCCGGCTCAAGCAAGGCGACTTCTCCGGCTCCGCGGCGGGCTGCGACATGTCCACCTCGCTGCTCGAGGCAATCACCAAGCTCTGGCTCTCCTCCCCCGCCGACGACCTCTCGGCCGAGCCATCCTTGCTGAGACGGGCGACCGAGGCGAGGAGCAGCGACGGCAGCGAGCCCTCCTCCTCGAGGGGCCACCAGCACTCGCTCGGCAACACGCTCGGCAACTCGCGCAACAACTCGTGGACCAGCATGGACCAGTTCAACCCGAACCGGATGCGCTCGCGCCGCAAGCGTGCCATCCTGCTGGCGGTGCGTTGGGACCGGCGACCGCTCTCTGCAACGAGTCCGCCCCCATCCCCGCCGCCGGCGCTTGCTGAGCCTCCCTTCCGCCCGCGGCGTAGGCCCGACATCCTCGAGCGGATCCTGCAGCAGCAGCGGGAGACGGCGGGCGAGAGTTGCTGGAGCGAGGCGCACACCGCGGCGCTGCAGTTTGCCCTCTCCCTCCACAAGCCAGGCGTGATCAAGCACCTCCTCGAGGCGTCGCAGCAGACCATCTCGCTCAAGGACGTCAACCTCCTGGATCTCTACGGCAACGTCGACGGGCTCGGCTACCTCGCCTCGCAGCCCGCGCTGCAGAAGGTCCTCGTCAGCTCGCTCACCGCGCCCCCGCCCGCCCGGGCTTCCATCCAGGGCAAGAAGGCGTGCTCGCGGCCGCACGACACGTACAAGGATTCTATCGCGCCGTGGCTGGGGTCCACTTTCGCCATCGAGCTGCAGCGCGACGCGGACCTGTCCAGCGAGCCCACGTACGCGCAGCTCTTTTACTGGGCGGTCCTCTCCGGCGACTGGGCGATGGCGCGCCTCTTTTGGAGCCGCTGCTCGGACCCGACTCGGACGGCGCTCGTCGGGTCGCACATCTGCCGCCGCATGGTGGCGCACGGCGTGTCGCAGGCGAGCTTGGTCCGAGAGCACGCCACCAAGCTCGAGGAGATGGCCATCGGCATCATCGACGCCGCCGAGACGCCGGCGGAGGCGGCGGCGGTGCTCGCGCACAAGGACGGCAAGATGTCGGTCCTCGACCTCGCGCTCAAGTTCGAGATGAAGCGCTTCCTCACCAACCCAAACTGCCGCGCCATCATGGACAAGTGGTGGTCCAGCGGCGACAGCGGCGGCGGCGGCGGCGGCGGCGGCGGCGGCGTCTCTCCTGCTACGGAGGTTGGCTCGCTGCGGCTGCTGATGCACGCCGTGCTGCCCTTCACCAACCCGTACTACATCGCGATGGCCCGCGAGGCGGTCGCCTCGTGCCTGGGCCGCCGCGGCCCCAACGAGTCCGGGCCCACGCTGCACAGCGGGTTGACGAGGGAGGCATCGGCTCTCCTCAACAGGGCGCGGGCGACCATCGCAGGCATGGACTCGATGAGGATCGGGCAGGCGGAGCGCGAGCATGCCCTCAAAGACCCGCCCCTGACCGCGTCGCCGACAGCCGGCTCCCGCAAGTTTACGACGATAAGCGGGGCCGTGCAGGCCGTGCAGGTCGCGGCGCGCTTCTCCAACTCGACCGAGCGGAGCGCGAGCAAGGAGGAGGATGCCAAAGAGGCAGCCGTCATGGCGTCACCGACCTCCTTCTTGGCCGCCACGCCAGCCGCTCTCGCCGGCACGAAGCCGCTGGGCCGACCTTTGGTTCGGACGAGTTGTGGCGCCTCTGCCACCCCAGGTGGCCCCTCGAGCGAGCGATCGCGAGCAATCATCGCGACGCAACGGAACCTCCGAGACCGGGCACACGACAAGCGTAGCGAGGCGAAGCGGACGCAGGAAAACGGCTTCTACTCGGTCCCGGGCGTCGTGTCCATCCTTCGGCTCGCCTCGCACATCGCTTTCCTCGCGCTATACGCGCACACGCTCTCCCAGCTCGACCCGTCGGGAGGGGCTCTGGGCGGAGGGGCTGAGCAGAGGCCGCCGCTCTCCCGCAGCGAGGCGAGCTTCCTGCTGTGGGCCGTCTCCATCACGCTCGACGACGTCGTCAACGACTTTGACCCGGACCTCGAGAACATGGTGCCCCTCGTGTGCTACACACACACACACACACACACGCACACTTCTCTCGCGTACACAGGATAGCACAACGTCTCCGCTGTCCTCGCGCCGCAGGAGCCCGCCAGCGGCACCACCGCGAAGATCGGCGACGCGCTGCTCTTCGTCGCCGTGCTCGCCCGCGCTGGGCCCGGCCCGTGGTCTACCTCGCGCTACGAGGTCTACGCCGCGCTCCTCTCGGTCACCGTCATCCCCGTCACGCTCCGGCTCGCACAGCTCTCTGGGGCTGGCTGCGCGCAGCGAGAGCCGCCCTCTCACCCACGGCCGTGTGCGTTTGCCCGCAGGCTCGTCGAGTACCGCGCCGCTCTCTCGCCCGAGATCGGCGTCCTCTTCATCATCATCAAGAAGATGTCTGCCGACCTGCTCGTCTTCGCCGAGATCTTCACCGTCGTCCTCGTCGGCTTCGCTCTCGCCTTCGTCGGCGTCTTCCAGATGCACCCGCCCGCCGACGCCGGCCGGCGATCCCTCGGCATGGCGAGCTCCGACGAGCTGCTCTTCGGCGCCTCGGAGCTCGACGACGTCTTCGGCCCAAAATCGCCGATCATGACCCCCTTCTGGCGGGCCCCGCTCTTGCCTCCGCCCCTCCGCCTCGGCCACCCCCCGACCCGCCACCCCGTTCCTCCGCAGGGCCGTCTTTGGCGCCTTCGAGGTGGACGACCTCATCGACGTGCCGGCGATGTACCCCTTCCTCCTCTGGACGTATGTGAGCGCGAGCTGTTTGCGCGGGCGGCCGGCCGCGAGACCCGCAGCTCACAGAAGGCCGCTTCCCGCCCCCGTCAGGTGCTCGTCAGCTCGGTCGTCATGGTCAACCTGCTCGTCGCTATGTTCTCCGACACGTACACAAAGGCCGCGCGCCGTCGCCCGTGCGCGGCGCCGAGTCCGGTACGCTAGCCTCAGGCTCGTGTGTCTCAACAGGTCTTCTCGGGGGCCGAGGAGGAGTTCCGCTACCAGCGCTACCAGCGCATCTTCCTCTGCAAGCACGTCTTCAACCCGATCCCGCCCCCCTTCAACATGCCCATCCACGTCTTCGCCACGCTGCGCCTGTGCTCGGGCCTCCTCTCGCGCGCATGCTCGGGCCTACTCCCGCGCAGCGAGCAAGCGACCTCCCGCGACTTGGAGATCGCCACCCCGGAACCCTCTCTCTCTCTTCGACGCTCGAGCGTCTCGCAGCACGCGTGGTACGGGACAGATGCGGACGGGGGCCTAGACCAGGCCCCCCTGCCCGCCGAGGCCAAGCGGCTGCAGAAGCGCTTCTCGGACGGCGAGGCCGCCAAGCGGAGGTGTGCTGCCCCATCTTCCCGTGTTGAGGCCCCGCCCTTCCTCCAGCCTGCGCACATCTCTCCCTCGCCGCCCTATCGGCGCAGGCAAGACGACCTGCTCACCGAGATCCGCGCCGTGGTGCAAAGCGGCACCGCGGAGCAGCGCCGCCGGCTGGAGGCGCCGCCCGCGGCCTGGCCACCAGTAGCCATCTCTCAGCGAGGGAGGGCCGAGGCTGCGGCCTCGCTAGCCGCCTCGCTCGCGCCTGCTCACCTCCACTCGCGGCCCGCGCAACCAGGCGCTCGGCGACCAGATCCGGGGCACGCAGCAGTCGCACGCGGAGGACCTCCGGCGCATCAAGAACGAGCTGCGCGGCGAAGAAAGCGGTCTCGCCGGCAGCAGTGATCGTCGCAGCAACTGCAGTGTTAGCAGCGACATCACCCCGCCGCTGCCTTCGCCAAAAACGCCCGCTACATTTCCCGCTCCGAGCCCCCTCTCTGAGCGTCTCGCGTTGCCAACGGCGGCCGGCTTGACGCTGGACCTGGCGTTGAAGGCGTCGCCAGTGAACTCACTCAGCGACCTGGGAGAGAAGAGCAACGACAGGCCGGATAGCGCCGCCGCCAGCTCGACCGCCAACCACGCTGCAGTCGACACCCCGGACGCGCCGCCGCTTCTAGCGGGCGACAACAGCCTCGAGACACGCCGGGCGAAGCACAAGCGAGGATTCTCTGCGAAGCTCAAGCTGGCCGGGCGGTAGTCACGCCGCGAGCTACCAGACGGACCGCCGCCTTAGGAGGGCGAGGTCGGGAGAACCCGAAAGGGCAGTGGGCGCGGCGCGCGGAGGCTCTCTTGGTACAGCTGTCGTGTGCCGCGGGAATGCCACGTGGGGCTGGGAAGGGGGGAGCGGGGATCGAGAGCGGGGAGGACAGCACGAACGCTAAGCTACGCGGCGGAGGGAGGAGGTGTCCCCTGTGTGTGTGCCATGTGCGTGTGCCAGGCGGCCGGCCATGCCGTCGGCGCACGCAAGAGAGAGAGAGAGAGAGAGAGAGAGAGAGAGAGAGAGAGAGAGAGCGAGAGAGAGAGAGAGAGAGAGAGAAAGAGAGAGAGAGAGAGAGAGAGAGAGAGAGAGAGAGAGAGAGAGAGAGAGAGAGAGACGTGTCCGGTCTCTATCACAGCGTCCAACGCGCGACCCTTCTCCCCTTCCTAGAAGATTAGTGGAAGCCGAGATATCTAGATATGTGTGTGTTGTGTCTCTGTCATTGGACATTGGTCGTGGTGACTGCAGTGTCAGTGTATGGCGTGTGCGCCATTATGATAGGAGGGGCACTGCGTCGACTGGGCATTTTACTTTTTTGAGTCTGACAGCCTCGGCGAGGTTTCGCGTTTTCACACCCAAAGGACGGACACTAAGTGAGGCGGGGGGGTCGCCCCGGTGCCCCCCGCGCGCTGGCCGTGCCAAGGTGGTGGAACAGGTAATAGGCAATACCAATAGCCAATAGGGGTGCGGGGGTCATGCTCATGGGACATGGGTAAGCGGCGCCCGGGGGGTACGCTTACGCCTTACGGACGCTTACGGGGGAAGGACCCTCAGTTGACCAGGGGTTGTGCGCCGGGCCCTCCTGCTCGGCGCCAGCGAGTAGACATGTTGTCATCAACACCTTGTCAACAGAGTAGACGGATCTGACCTCGGGGCCGATGTGACCAAGCGCTGGTAGCGTGGTATGGTCTCACAGTGTGCCGGCAGTCGCCGAGCACTGTCGCTCACACAAGCCGCAGCACAAGTGACTGCGGGCCGGTGAGGGCGAGCCCATCGCTGTGGCAGCTGTGGCAGCCCCGCACAGTAGGCTGTGCCAACTCGTGTGCAGAGCGTGTGAGTGAGCCAACAGACGGGAGCTGCTCTCCAGGCTTCAGGCGCATAGAGGTTAGAGCTGCATGCCACCGAAGGCGCTGTCGAGGTTCGCCGAGCGCGGCGCAGGTTCAGGGACACCGCCACTGCGCGTTGGACTTTTCACTCCGGACAAAGAGTTGTGTTGGTTGTTGGAGTTCCCCGCCACAGCACACACACTCTCGTGAACACCTCTGTAATGACTAATGTGTAAACATATACTACGAACTAGCAACTACGATCTACGTATACATTATCTAGTACTTTATTCGTCCAACGCGGCTCCCACTGATCATGTGGCGGGCCGTGGCGAGCCCCGCTTTCTTTGTGCACGCTCGATCGCCTCGCGCGCCTTGAAGAGACGCCGCTCGAGCTGCGTGAAGCCGTGGTGCTGCAGAAAGTCGCGCAAGTGGGGCAGCTCCGCCGGCGGCGCCGGCAGCGCGCCGCGCAGCTCCTCGGGGTCGACCCCGCCGACGGAGGCGTCGAGCTGGACCAGCTGGCGCGCGAGGCGTGCCTGTGGTGTTGGGCGACGGCTGGGGGTAGAAGGGCGGGTGTGAGGGCGGGTCGGAGGAAGCAGCGCGTCGGGCGGCGACGGCGGTGGCGTCTCGTCGCGGGCTGTGGGGGAGAGGAGGGGTGGCGAGGTGTCCTGCTCTGCGTGCGCGATGAGCGCGTCTCTCCGCTTCGACTTCTTCATCGACGGCGCGGCGGCGAGGACGGCGTCCAGCGTGCCGTGCTCGCCGAGCAGCTTTGCGGCCGTCTTTTGGCCGACTCCTGCGGAGGAGGGGCAGGGCTCTCCACGCCCCGCCTTGGGGCAGGGAGAGAGCCGCAGCGGCGAGCTGCAGAGCGCTGGGCGGGGCGCGCCTGGCACGCCGGGCACATTGTCGCTCGCGTCGCCAACCAGCGCGAGCAGGTCGACCAGCTGGTCCGGCCGGACGCCGTGCTTGGCTTGCACCGCGGCGGCATCGAGCAGCACCTTCTTGCGGTCGTCAAACACAGTCACGTTGGTGGCGTCCAGGGCGCCCGCGTCGCCGCCGCTGTCGCCGCTCACCAGCTGGAGCAGGTCCTTGTCCGAAGTGACGATCGACACCGCGGCCGCGCCCTCCGAGCGCGCGAGAGCGACCGCGCACGCGATAAGGTCGTCCGCCTCGACCCCAAAGCGGGAGATGGTCGGCACGCCGAGGCACTCGGCCGCCTCGCGGATGTGGCCCATCTGGGAGCGCAGCGCCGGAGGCATGGGCGCGCGCGTCTCTTTGTACTCTGGCAGCATCTCCACGCGCCGCGCCGGCGCTCCCTCGTCAAAGACGGCGAGCATGCGGTAGCCGGGAAAGACGTCGCGCAGCTGGACGAGCTTGTTGCAGAAGCCGAGCAGCGCCTGGGCGGGCTCGCCCTGGCGGGAGGTGAGCTCGGGCATCGCGAACTGCATCCGGTACGCCAGGTTGTGGCTGTCGATTACGCACAACCCAGACCGCCGGCTCGGGTCGGGCACAGCGCAGGCGGCGAGAGCGGATGCGCGGCGCGAGACGTGCTGCACGGCTCGTGGCGGACGCGAGGCGAGCGCGAGAGCCGCGAGCGTCAGCGACGACGACATGACATTTTTTGCTGGTGTGAATCACGCCCGCTGAAAGGCATTTTCATGCTCTATTGACTGGCGCAAAAATCCCCCGCCAACTGTTTTCACAGCGTTTGTGATGCTATGTCCGCGGGGAAAACAACAAATCGCTTCAACTGTGAGGCTACTGACTGCACTCCAAGTGCTCCAAGTGCTGTGTGTGTGTGATACTCACTCACTCCAAGTGCTGCAAGGCCTGCACGGCCAAGTGCTCCAAGTGCTCCAAGTGCTCCAAGTCAAGGTCGTCTCTCGCGGCTGGTGCGCTGCTTTAGCTCCCCGGCCCTGGATGTGAGGTGTTACCGACCGCACTCCAAGTGCTCCAACGGAACGTCCACGAGTGCGGTAGCGCGCCTCGCCGGCAAAATAATAGTACTCGTCCTCACAACACACAACACACAAGCACACTACTGCAATTCACCCTCATTTGTGTCGATTAGCAGTTCGAGCCCGCGGAGCTCACCCCGAGGTAGGTGGTGTGGTCGAGGACGGAGAGCTTGTAGCCCGGGACGCCGTCGTTGCAGGCGCCAGCGCCGGCGCAGACCTCCGCCTCGCCGCCTCCCGAGCCGGGCGTCAGCCAGACCTGCGTGCCGGCGTGCTGCCACTGCGACTGCGGCCCGGGCGGCATGTGCGGGATCGAGTCGTGCATGTTGGTCACGCGCCACAGCTTTAGGCCGCGCCGCGCGAGGGTGGCGTCCGCGCTCGCCGCAAAGGCAGGGTTGCCCACCCTCGGGCCCGCGAAGCTGTAGAGGAGGGGCGGCAGCGAGAGGGCGGAGAGGGAGCCGTCGGCCGCCCACTCGGCCGCCATCAGCGTCGCGAGCGAGGCGCCGCAGGAGTGGCCGGTGACGACCAGCCGGTACGTCGGGTGCTCGGCGAGGAGCGCCTCCACGCCCTGCCTCACGCGCCCCCGCAGCTGCACCCAGCTCTCGCCCCAGCCGTGGTGCACCCTCTCGCCGCACGACCCGCCCGCCACGTCGTCCTGCCACGTCTGGAAGTTGGTCGTCCAAGCCCCGAGGTCGAGGTCTCTCGTCCCGCGAAAGGCGACCACCACCCACCGCTCCTGGGGCAGCACGAGCAGCGCGGCGAGCTCCGGCCCGTCCTCGACAGGCGGCGCCTGGGTGGCGAAGCGGGCAACCTCGCCCACGAGCGAGGCCGCCTTCCAGTACGCCTCGCAGCTCGGCATCCCCGGGTTGCAGCTCGAGGCGAGGAGAGTCGTGTTGACCGGAGGCGGCGCCACGGCGTCGCAGCGGCCGCAGCTCCACGCCTGAACGCCGCTCACGCTGCACAGCATGGCCGCGTTGAGCTGCATCAGCAGCTTCGCCGCGCGCTGGTCGAAGGGAGGGCTCACCACGGCGGGAACCTCACCGGCGGGCGCGTGGCAGCCGTCGTCGAGCGGGAGCGAAATGGTGCGCGGGTCGCTGGGAAGTGGATCGGTGTGCAGGAGCGCCAATCTGACCGAGCGCGTGGCGGAGTCCAAAGCGCCGCCGAGGGCGTCAAAGATCAGTGCCCGGCGCGGCGCTCTGCCGCTGAGAGCGAGCCCACAGAGAGCCACCGACGTGGCGAGGAGCAGGAGCGTGCGGCGGCGGTGGTGGACACGAGGCGGCGAAATCATGCGAGGCGGAGCAGAGGTGGTGCGATCGAGCAGGCAGTGAACTAGCGGAGGCAGCAGCGGCAGCAGCGGCAGTGGCGGCTGGAGGCGGAGGCAGCAGCGACAGCAAGGGGGGGCAGGCCCTGGGGCTCCTGGCAACCCTGAGAGAGCTTGAGCGCTTGAGCACTTGAGCACTTGATAGGAGGGCGCCTGTGAACAGCCTGGGTCTAAATTTAGTGCGTGTGAATGAACTTTAGTGATAGTTTAGTGCGCTATTTAGTGCGTGTTCGAGTGCGTATATAGTGCGACTTTAACGCAAATTTAGCGCAAATTTAGCACATATTTAGCACATATTTAGCACATATTTAGTGTGTTTTATCTCCAATTAGCAATTTAGCGCCACATTTAGTTCACTTTAGGTGCGGGCAGCTGCAGTACATTTAGTGTGGGTCCCGCATCTTTAGTGCGGGCACGCACCTTTAGCACGGCTTCCCGGCCACACCACAGCTAGCCAGGGCCGCGTGCTTTGCTCCTTGGCTGCCAACCAAGAAAGAATGCACCGCAGGAGATGCCTGGCTGGCCCCTGCCCTCATGACCCAAAGGCAGGCTCCCAGTGAGGCTAGATATGCCGCCCTCCAGAGCAAGATCTCCCGACTGAGCACAGGCACAGCACCGATTCAGAGGAGGACCAGCACAGTTGAATGCGCCACCGCAAGCACCACCTCCGACCGCACAACCCATGCTGTGCCCGTGACCACCAGCTGTAATAGAGTAGAGGTGAGGGTCGGTCTTGGAATTTCAAAACCAATGTTGAACCAAAGGATGAAGGATCCAGACCACGATGACAGAAACGGCCAAATGGCCATGATCCATGTAGTCACCGCAAGCAGCTTTACATACGCGTGTACTCGTAGCATGTTGGATCCAGCCCCAGCCATGCACCTCCTCCTAAGTGCAATGGCAAATACACCGAGGAAGAAAATGCTCAATAGCTCGATGCCGATGCTATGCACTATACGCTCGAGGCACGGGAGGATGACTGCTTGCAGAATCACACTGTGCACGTGAGCATCAGAGTATGCCGGCCCTTCACGAAACTAAGGAGGATGCGCTTGGCAAACGTTTTGCCGCTCGGCGGGCCCGGAGAAGAGCCCGGAAAGCACCTTTTAGGCTGATATTCAGCTGAAGAACCTTCGCTCGGTTGGGGATGGGACGGGGAACTTTTGCGAGTGGGCAGGGAACTGCAGGGGGAGAGGGGGAGGGAGGCCCAGCGAGGGGCTGCGGCTGGATCCTACTGCGCGGCCGGACTAAAGACGCACTAAACCTCGCTAAATCTGGATGTAAAGTCGCGCTAAATTTGCGCTAAATTTGCGCTAAATTTGCACTAAAGTTGCGCTAAATTTGCACTAAATTCGCGCTAAAGTGCACTAAAGATGCAGTACATAAACACTTCACACCGCACTAAATTTAGACCCAGGCGCCCTCCTTGATAGGGTCGATTCCGCATGGTACGGGACCCTGGAGAGCTACCCAATGGGTGCCTGGAGAGGGGTACCCTGGGTGGGTGGGGCCAGACCGGCTTGTGTCGGAGAAGAATTTACTTATGGGATGTTAGGATCTCTGTCTGGGGAGAGGCGGGGGCCCCCGGACGGAGGCACCGTGCGCCGCGCCGCAGTGCGGAAACGGGGCCGGCGCTCATACTCGCTCATACTACCGACTTCCCGATTAAGCTAGGTTAATCAGAGGCGGAGGCAGCTTGTCGGTGGAGACTTGTTTGTTCACACCGGTGTGTGTGCCTTGCCTCCTTTAGGTGCTTTTAATACGTTCTGATTCTTGTGCTGATACTTGCGTCCGAGACTGCTTGCGTTAGCCCTGTGGGTTTTCTTTGTGTCGGCGTCCTGTCTCGGTGCGAGTTGTTCCCCTTTGGGTTGGACCTCATGTTCCCCTTACAGACAGCAGTCAGTGGCGGTCCGCTCACTGCGGTTTCTCTTGCTGCCGGCTGTCCGCCGAACAGAGTTTGTTTGGTTTGTCTGTTTTCTTTCTTTTCGGTTTTTTTAGCTGGCCGAGTCAACCCGAGAGGCGAGACTGCGTCACCTGTTCCCACAGCAGGCAACAACGAGTTGTTTAGTATTGCTAAAAATCTCTCTCTTAGCAGGCTGGAAGTACCTCGCCCAGGTTGCTCCTTGGTGCTTGGAAGAATTTAACTTTCGGACGAGATTGGGCATAGCACGGGAAATACGAAATGAACGGTATTCCGTGAACGGACAACGGTATTCCGTGAACCGATTTAGGCGCTGCTACGTGCTAGCGACAAGCGAGAGGCCCTGCCCATCGCGCATGTTCTCCTCGAGTCTCGCCGTTTTCGCGGATATTCCGAATTCCCTTTATTCGAACTCAATTTCCGTGGTGGTGCAATCCGACGCGGCACAAGTACGCAGGGGAAGAGAGTGTGACACTGACACACTGTGTGTGAGAGAGAGTGGGAGATTTTTAGATTATTGTTTGTTTCGATGTACGATGACGATGTTTTACAACTACAAGTACAAGTGTGGTAGAAAGAAGTAGGAATTCCATGCCTACGACGACCCGCGACACAACTATAGCTCCGACACGCACTGGCTAAGCCGTCAGCGCGTAAACCATGCACATTCATGCCAGCACATGCCCCGGAGAGAAACAGAGACTCTACTGCCGCGGCTCCACCTCCACCACGACGACCTTCCACCCCTCCCGCTCGACCTTGAGAGTCCTGCCCGTCGGCTGCAAGAAGGTGAGGGGCGGGAAGAGGACCTCCGCCTCCGCGGGGAAGGCGGAGAGCCACGCGAGGTCGGCCCCGCGGTCAATGAAGCTCACCGTCCTCACCTTGAGCAGCAGCGAGCACGGCGAGAGCGAGTAGCTCATCGCCACCCCGATGGACGTCGTCGTCGACATCGGCGCCAGCTCCGTCCCTCCCGACTCGAGGAAGCCGCTCGCCGCCTCGACGTTCTTCAGCCCGCGCCACAAGTCGACCGTCGCCGTCGCGCGCTCCGACTCGGCCTCGACTGCGCGCAGCATCGAGATGGCCTCGCGGATGAAGTTGACGGTGATGGGGAAGGCGTGCGGCCGCCGGTCGGGCGACGTGTCCCGCAGCGGCGAGTTGAGCGACCTGAACGCGGCGGTGGTGTAGAGGCGGAGGGCGAGGACGTGCGGCAGCTGCAGCTCGGCGGTACGCGCGGCCGGGTGGCGCATGAAGTCGTCCAGCCGCATCCCCCCCCCGTCGGCCGCCCGGCGGCTGGGCAGCAGCTCGCCGCGGGCGTCGCAGTCGCGCTTGAGGTCGCCGTTGTCAAACGCGAGGTCCGAGGAGCCCGCTCGCATGGTGAGGCAGTAGTGGAGGCACTCGCGGTCGCAGGCCGTGCCGCTCGCCTCGAACTCGGCGGCGATGGCGGCCACGCCCTTCGAGTAGGACGGCATCGCGAACTCGAGCTTGTCGACCCGCATGTAAAAGTTGACCCCGAGAGCCGCGTCCTTTGGCTTGCCAGTCACCAGCTGGGTCGCCTCGCCCGCGAAGCGACCCACCGCCTCCTCCTTCGCCTGCGCCTCCACCGCCGTCTCTAGGCTCCGCGCGATTTCGGCGCGGACCGAGACTGCCCGCCCGTCCTCGCGCTTGGTGAACATGTCGCTGTCGAGCGAGCCGGAGCGGCGAGAGAACTCGAGCAGCAGGTTGAGCGTCACGACGACCTTTGGGACGCCGAAGCAGACGAGGAGGGCCCAGAAGCCGGAGGGGTAGAGGTCCGAACCGATGCCGACGATGCCGGCGATGACGAGGTGCACGAAGATGAGGATGGCGTCGCAGCAGAGCACCGTGGACGCCAGCTTGACGCGCCACGAGAAGCCGCCGTCGGCGGAGGAGCGGAGCAGGTTGGGGGGCCACAGCGGCGAGGGCGCGCTGCGGCACGGCCTGAGCAGGTGCAGCAGCTCGAGGTTGCTCGCCACGATGACGGCGGTGAGCGAGGCGGCCGACGCGGCGAAGCCACGCACGACAAGGTCCTCTCCGATCCCCGCGCTGACACACGCCTCGTACCGCGACCCGTACGGGCCGAGGGAGTCGTGGCGCGTGCCGTTGCAGCTCAGCGAGTCGGGCCGCAGCGGGGTCTGCAGCAGGTGCACGTCGTCCTCCTGGCCGCCGTCCCAGCGCACCGTGCAGCTCAGCGACTCGAGATGCTCGCAGAGCCTGTGCTTGTCGCTGCCCAGGAAGGCTAAGATGCCGTAGTCGGTGATCGGCAAGCGGTTCCCGAGCGTGACCACGGTGTAGACCATGATGTAGAGCTGCAGCATCATCACCGGTGCGACACATGCGTACCACCTGAACTTGACGTACTCGATGATGCGGGACTTCTCCCTCCGCACAAGCCCGACGCTGATGGAGCGGAGCACAAACGGGAAAATCCCTGAGAGGAAGAGCAGGAAGGCCTGCCCGATGCACGACTTGACCCAGGCCGTGGTGAGGACCGTGCCCATCCGCCGCTGCGCGTTGAGGGTGGCCAGCACGACCAGCACCGTGATCTCGACGTGATAGGCGATGCCGAGCAGAGTCAGCACCACCTCGAGGCGCGACGGCCTGCCCGCAGCCGCGACTGCCGCCGCCACGTCGGCCGGGTCGTCGGCGGCATCCCTCGCCCCGACCCTCTTTTTGCTGAGGAGGTGCTCGTGGGCGACACAGACGGCATGGCAGAAGCTGGCGCCCAGCTGCGAGCAGAGGAAGAAGCCGAACATCGGCCAGATGCACCAGAAGAAGTTGAGCGTCTCAAAGTAAGCAAGTCCGGCGTCGCCCCGAGGCAGGGGAGCGACGGCCGGGACCGCGATCAGCAGCACGGCCTCGGGGACGACCCAGCACCACATGAGCTTGCGCCAGAGCTGGATCTCGGCGCTGACCTTTGCAGCCGACCAGCTGCCCTTGGCCTGCGCCTCGAGGTCCTCAACCGTCTCGGACCTCGCCGATGGCTCGAGCTGAGTAGCGGTCGATGATGCTGGCCCCGACGCCGTGCATGGCAGCATCTCCACACGCAGAGGCATTGCCGGGTGGGTACCTTGGCGCGCGCCTCAAATCATGATCGGCAGCAACTTCGAAAAAAGAAGAAAAAGCGGACGTTGGACGCCTGTCCTTCTCCGAGCCCTAGAACGGGCGGCCGTACTTTTTCTTCCGACTCGCGCGTGCTGGCACTTACACACACACGGAGACCACCGGAACCGAACGAAGCCGCCTAAGCTTCGCCACAAAAGTGGTTGCTCCGCCGCCGGACCGCCCTCTCCACCACCCTCGCCCAGGGATCTACAATGCTGTCTTAAGGTCCGACCTGTGGGCTCCGGCCTGCGCTCGGCACCGGGCACCACCTCGGTATACAAAATGCGCCTGCGGGCGGACCCTCACGATCACACCACCGCCTCAAATCAGGATTCGAGCTGTTTCCGGGGTAGGGTAGGGGCACGGTTTGGGGTAGGGGGGTAGGATGTAGGGGGGTCGGCCACCACTGGGGACGTCCGTTACATGCTCATAGGGGTAGGGGGGTCGGGGGTCGGGGGGGGGGAGGGTCGGGACCCTGCCTGCCCCCTATCCTACCCCGGAAACAGCTCGAATCCAGCCTGAATCGCCGCAACTTCGAATAAAAAGATTTCCGCTGTGCCCTCCGCGTGCGATGCCTCACCCTGGCAAAATCTCAAAGGAGGGGACGAGTCGGGGACGAGGGGACGCCTGTCCTTCTCCCAGCCCTAGAGCCATGCGCCTAGAGCGGGCGGGGTCCCTTTCCTTTTCTTCCGACTGGACAAAATTGCTAAAAATCTCAAACAACATTGCTAAAAATCTCTCTCTCCGACTGGCGCGTGCTGGCACTTACACAGGTAGACCACCGGAACCGGAGACGCCTAAGCTTCGCGACAAAAAGTAGTGTTGCGCGGACTTGGAGCACTTGGAGTGCAATCGGCAACCGACCGCACACCCAGGGCCGGGGAGCTAAGAAGCGCACCAGCGGGCCGGATGCTCGGGGACGGGTTGCGGGCAAGAGAGCCCTAGGCCTAGCCTAGCCCTAACCCTGGGGGGTGCGCGTTCGCCATAAAGTAAACCCCGTGCTCCGAGGGTTAGCTCCGCGCTCCGGGTTTCCCCAGCAGCAGAAAACGCCCCCTCTACTCGGAGCTAGTAGACACCTGACATGGACACGAACGACGCACACTGGACGGATCCCTTTATTTACCCTTCATGTCTCCTGAGTGAGTGAGGGAGGGTGTAGTCTGTAGAGGATGTAGAGTGTAGAGCGCTGTAGAGCTGTAGAGCTGTAGAGCGCTCTGGAGCGCTGTAGAGCTGTAGAGCTCTACATCCGCCGCGGGACGAACTGTCTGCGTTGTAGAGCGATGTAGAGGCGCTCTACAACGTGAAATCTCTACAACAAACTCTACATCATAAGCGGCGAACGAGGCACGGTCGCTCTCCGACATGAGGCGCGTTGCACTTGCCAGTGCTGCCCTGGCCTTCTGTCTGCCCGCCCAATGGGTGGCAGGTGCCTCTGCTGCTGTGGCATGCCTCACGGCTGCGACTGGCTGGCGCCTCGGCGCGTCAGCTCGGCTCGGCGTAGCGATAGTGGCCAGCGCAACTCGCTTGGACTCAGCGCTCAGCAGGAGCTCCCGCACGCGCTGGCGCGAGTCATGGCGCAGACAACGCGTCTGAATGCTCGCCTCGCCTCGCGCAAATGCGACCGTCCTCGCAGCCGACAGTCCACGGCCTGAAGCACAGCGACGAATGCGGCACCGGCGACGCATGGCAGGCTGGTCATGACGCAGTTATAGGGTGTTGTGTGCCGTCAGAGTGACTCTCTGTGTGTCAGGGATAGTCAGGGCCGTCCATCAGAGCTCCAGTAAGCTCGGAGACACCCCATTAGCGCGGCTCGACCTCTTTGAGTCACTGCCTTCCCGGCGGTTTGGCTGTAGAAGCTGTAGAGCCTCTACAACAAACTCTACAGCAAAATCGCGCTCTACATCGCTCTACAATGCAGGCAGTTCGTCCCGCGGCGGATGTAGAGCTCTACATCAGTCTACAGCGCTCTCCAGCGCTCTACATCTCTACAGCTCTACAGCGCTCTACACTCTACATCCTCTACACCCTTCGGTTAGGTTAGGTAGGAAGGTGAAGAACAGTCAGGCTCGGACTGGTAGGACACCAACGCGGTATGGGGTGGACGCGGGACAGATGATGACGACACGCACGAGCGACACACAGACACAAACAAGACACCCTTCCTCAGCATGTCTCCCCCTCCAGAAAGAAAACAGACACATCGCAAGAAGGATGAAAGGACGGCCGCCACGAGTTTCTTTTTTGCACGACACTGGGCACGCACGGGACTGACAAAACAAAAGTCAAAACTCGACAAAACACACCTAAAATTATTTTTTGTGCTGACGCGGGCCCAGCCCCTCGACGAGGTGACTAGGACCACCAAGAATTGGCTAGGGCTGCAGAAGCAGCGTATCTCAGTCGTTCTTCACACGGCCATCGCAGAGCAGATTGTGAATGAGCTTGCCTGCGGCGGGGGTTGGTCGAGTGCACGGAGCTAAGTGCCTCGCCGTCCTCGCAGGAGTCGCTTAGGCGGCTCCCGTGGTGTAACCTGTGTTAGTGCCAGTGCACACCAGTGACCAGTCCCGTGCCCAATAAATAAAACAGACAACCCAAGGGAGGGAGGGGAGGACGGCACGCCGCCACCACCACAGGGATTTTAAGGAGAGAAGTGCGGTGCTAGCCGTCGCCCACCCTCGGGCGTCTACCTCTTCCTATCTCTGTCCGCAGTTTCTCGGGATTCTCGCCAGGATTCTCGCCAGCGACCTTCATGCCACCTCGCGGTCGTCCCACTCTCGTCCTCGACCTCGTTCTCTCTCCTGCTGTTTCATCCTCTGACTCATCGGACATCGCTCTCCTCGGCCTCGTTCTGTACAGTTGTAGAGACGCCGCTGCTTCTCTCGCCTCTCTGTCCCCCTAAAAAGAAAGAAGGAAAGAAAATAAAAAAGCTAAGGGAGGGTAAAAAAGAAAGAAAGAAAACAGACCGGGAGGGATGGGAGGACGGCACGCCGCCACCACAAAGGGATTTTAAGGAGAGGGGTGTGGTGCAAGGGAGGGTGAGATAGGGTGGCAACTCCGCTCATGCCGTCGGACTTTTTTTTGGTTCGCGCGCGGCTGACGGAAGAAGGTCGCTCGTCAGTTCAAAAAGGGACGTCGCTGGAGCCTCCTCCACTGCCGCCCTATTTTCGCCCAGCAATGGCCGACTCCCAGGAGTCCTTCTGGGATGAAACGGACAACGCCACTCAGCTACACGCCGCGTTCGACGAGGCACAGGCGCACGCGCAGTCGAGGCCGAATGCGACCATCGCCACCGCCGCGGTCCTCTCTCCGCAGCCGGCGGCGAGGCCGAATGCGACCATCGCCACCGCCGCGGTCCTCTCTCCGCAGCCGGCGGCGAGGCCGAATGCGACCATCGCCACCGCCGCGGTCCTCTCTCCGCAGCCGGCGCTCGGTGCACCAGGGTCATCGAGCGCTAGGCCGTCGCCGCCGCGCCTGCCGCCTTCCTCCGAGGCGAGGCTCTCGCAGACTATGCCTCAGCGGCGCGTACCCTCGTCGCCCGCCGCTTCCTCCGCCTCGTTGCACTCCTCCTCCGCCTCCTCCATCGCGTCGCCCGCCTCTTCGTCTCGCCCGGGACCGGCATCCACGCCAGACAGCAGCTCATCGCTCGCGAGCCCGTTGTCGCTGCCTTCGCCGCTGCCGCTTCCCTTTCCCCTTCGGTTCGTGCTGAAGGCCGCCGGAGTGGCGAGAATCGACGCGGCGGCCCGGCGGTCGCTTCTCGACGCCTTCACGCGCGAGGGCTGGCCGGGCGTCCTCAGGGCCACCGCCGGCGGCAGGCTGCGGAACGTCAAGCGGATCGCGGTGCCGACGCCGCCGCCGGCGACCAAGGAGCCGGGCCGGCGGATGACTTGCGGCTATCGCGTGCGGTACGACCCCGAGACGGGCCATGTCGCGTGCCTGTGGCCGAGGCTGCGGCCCGAGACCAAGGCGGACCGGGTGCTCGGCGCGGACCAGCTGCTGCAGGTCGAGTTCGCGGGCGAGGGGCTGGAGCAGGTCGTCGGCGCGGGCGGCCGCCGGGGGGGCGGCTGCTTCAATTGCGGCGGCACCGGCCACTTTGTAAACGCTTGCCCGCGCCCGAAGCGCTTCAAGGCGGGATCAGGCGAGACGCCCATCGAGAAGCAGGAGCGGCTCATGGCGAGAGACGAGCTCAAGGAGAAGATCTTCCCAAGGCTTTTCCGGCTCGCTCTGTGCGACCGCACCTACGAGTTTGTCGGTGGCAAGGACGCCGGCAAGGGCGCCAGGCTGCCCGGCAAGGGCGGGATCGTCTATTTCCTCGCCGTAAACGGCCCGCCGTGCGACAAGCCGCCGTCGGGCTTTTGGACCGTTGAGGCGGCTTGGCGCGCGCTGGCAGACTTCAGGCGCTGCGCCACCGTGCCCAAGATGTGCGCGCGCCTCGAGCTCGCCTTTAGCGCCACGGCACCGGCGCTCGTGGAGGCCGACGGCCGCTCCTACCACGCGCTCGACTTGCGGGGCCGCTGCGGAGGCGTGTGGAGCCAGTTTCAGGGGTTGCTGGCGGAGGCGCTGGCGCGAGCGCGAGCGGGGAGCCGGCAGGGCGACATCTTTGTCGTCGCCGTCGACGACGTGGTGGGACGCCTCCCGAGCGGCGAGGCGGCCGTCGACCCTGCGGGCGGCGAGCACCTGATGACGGACGGCTGCGGCATGGCCTCGGCGAACGTGGTGCAGCAGATCGCGGCGGAGCTGGGCTGGACGAGCGTGCCGCTGCAGACGCAGCTGCGGGCCTGGTGGGGTGGCTCCCTCGCCAAGGGGGTGCTCAGCACGTCGGCCGTGCTGCCGCCGTCCACCATCCTCGTGCGCGCCTCGCAGATCAAGGTGGACGCGGTCGCGCGGGGCCCGCCGTGCGGCAATGGCCCGCACGCGGCGAGACCGCGGGCGAGCCTCGAGATCAATGGGCGACAGCGGAGGCCGTCGCAGGCGCACACCTCCCCCTTCCTGGTCCCGCTCCTCGAGGCGCTCGGCGGCCCACCCATGGTGGAGCTGCTGCTCGAGCTGCAGAGTGCTGCCGCCGAGCCGATGGCGAGATATCTGAAGCTCGTCAGCGAGGGGAGGGAGTTGAGCGACGACGACGTCGTCTCGTTGGCGAGGCAGGTGGAGCCGATGCCGGCGACGGCGGCGCTGCCGGGCTCGCCGACGCTGCTGGCCATGCTCATGACGCCCGGCATCGACACCCGCGACGAGCACGTCCGCTCCCTCCTCATGAGCGAGCTAAAGCGGCAGCTCGCTCAGCTGCGGCGCGGCCGGTTCGCCATCGCGGATTCGATGACGCTCATGGCGTCGGTCGACCACACCGGCACGTTAGGGGAGGGCGAGGTGGTCTGCCTCGAGCACGGCAGAGCCGCCGTACTCGGCCGCTGCTTGCTCTACAAGTCGCCTGGCATCCACTTGGGCGATGTGCGCGCTGTGCGCGCCGTGGCGCCGACGCCCGCTATGAGCGAGCACCTCGCCTTTGCGCCCGACGGGCAGCACGGGCTCATCGTGTCGTGTCAGGGCGAGCGTTCCGTCCTCGACATGATTGCGGGCTCCGACGCCGACGGCGACTGCTTCACCGTCCTCTTCAACGAGAGGCTGCTGAGCCTGCTGCCCGACGAGGCACTGCACCGCCCGTGGGTCAAGCAGGTGAAGCCGCCGCCGCCAATGGCCAGGCCCCAGCCGTCGCCGCCGAAACCACTCGCGTTGGGGCAGTCGGAGCTGCTGCGGGCCATGAAGGAGCACCTCATACGATTGAAGCAGGGCCACGATCTGGTGACGAAGACGAGCACGGCTTGGAAGGTCAACACGGACAAGCATGGGGCTCGGCACCACGACAGCCTCGTGGTGCTGGTCCATCTCAACATGGAGGCGCTCGACTCGGGCAAGTCTGGCGCGCTGCCGACGCTGCCCTCAAAGTTCCAAACCATCTCCTTGCCACCGCATCTGCAAAAGCCGCGCGGCGAGGGGGAGGCCGCGATGGGCAGGAGAGGCGGGCAAGCAGTGCGGGGCGCTGGAAGCGCGCTCTTGCGCATGTATGAGGCGGTCGAGTTCAACGTCATCACCGGCATCGTCGAGAGGCAAGAGTGCCCCCCTGTCTGGATCGACCCCGACCTAGCGCGGCTCGAGACCGAGGTGCCGCCCGACCAGCGGCGACCGTTGATGGACAAGTGGCTTGGCCGTGCCACACAGTACTCTCAGGACATCAAGGAGGACACCAAGGCTCGCGGCGGCGGCTTCGATTCCGAGGCTTGGATGCGCATCGTTGCCCACTACCGTGCCCTGCTCGTGGACGGAGAGGACTTGGGCGACCCCAGCGCCCAGCTGCGGTCCAACTGCTACGCGCTCTACGAGGCGATCTACCTCTCGCGAAGTAACGAGATGTGCGGCTGGTGCGCCAAGTGCCGCGAGCCGCCCGCGAGCCATCCGCGCAACTTCCGCTTCGTTTGGGCGGTCGCCGGCGATCTGCTCCTCTTCCTCAAAGCCACCAACCGCCGGCGAGCCACGCAGGCTGGCCTCGCCCCAGAGGCCCGCACCGCGCCCTCGATAGTAGACCCGGGCCGGTTCCATCTTCTGACGCAACGGAGAGATCGGCGCGCGATCCATCCGGACGAGACGGCGCCTGGGGAGGAGGAAGAGCTTGACCCGCTGCTCGCAGCGGAGTTGGCTGCTGGGTGATATTGCAATATGGGCCGGGCATTGTGTCGCTCGTACGTTGTAGCCCCGCGCGTGGGCCACACTCTAGCCCCGCGCGTGGGGGGTGGGGCGCAATAAACGTCCCGTCTCTCCAGCGTGTACTGGCCCGGGGTTGTGCGTTTAGGGATCCCTACGTGAAGCAGTCTTCTACACCAGATGTGTGATCGAGAGAGAGGAGCAAAGCCCACCAGGGTGCGTTTTGTTTTTTGTCTCTGCTGCGCAGCACTCTCGCGAGGGCAAGGTTTGTCCCCCACCTTTCTTTTTCTTCCTGGTACTTGGACGTGGCACGTGGCCGCACGTGGGAGTGCGGGCACACTGTCATCTCAGCCGCCTCACACCCAGGGCCAGGGAGCTTAATCCTTAAAGAAGCGCACGCAGCGGGCCGGATGATCGGGATCGGGCTGCGGCCGGGCAAGAGAGCCCTGGCCCTAGGGGGTGCGCCTTCGCAGGAGACGGAAGAGGGCCCTCGCGTTTCTTCCCGCTGGCGGGCGGACGTCGACTGAATTCTTCCGCTTGTGTTGTCCGGGTAGGCTTTCTGGCGCTTCCCGTCGCGCCATGGACAGCCTTCGGGCTGTCCTGACGCGGATGGTCGGCCTCGCCGTGCTACCTGCTTCGCTGCCCGGCAACGCGCCGGGTACGATCGACGACTTCTGTTGCGCTCCGCTCGAGACCATACGCGGCTGGCGCTTTGCGCTTGTGTGGGCGCTCACCCGACAGATCCTCGGCTGCCGCAAGCTGGAGGTGCCCGACGATACGCAGCTCGCGCGCCTCGCCGCCTCGCGCGCCCGCTACGTGCAGCGCGGCTGGGAGGAGGTCAAGATCCAGACGGCCGACGGCCTGCTCCTCGACGCGATGACGATCGAGCCCGGGCTGGCGCGTGCGAGGAGCGGCTCGCGGTACGCGCGTGGCGCGTCCAGGCGCGGCGGCGCGCCGCGGTGGGTCCTGTGGATCGGCGGCAATTTTCAAAAGTACGAGGACTGGCTGTCGTACTTTGACCTCTACTCGCGGGACGCGGACGTCGGCTTCGCGGCCTTCAACTTTCGCGGGGTGGGGGAGTCGGAGGGGGCGGTGCTGTGCTGCGACGACCTCCTCGCGGATGTGGCCGCCTGCGTCCGCCACCTGACGGAGCGGCACGGTGCGCCTCGCCGCGGGCCACGCCCTGCACGCCTCTGTTAGTCTCTCTCACCTCCGCGCCTCTCTCCTCCCTGCCTCTCTGCCTCTCTAGTCGCTCTGCCCGCTCCAGCGCCACGGGCTCCAGCCGCGGCGTGCGGACCTCTCCCCCTCCCCAAAGGCGTCACTGCCGACCGGCTGCTGCTCCACGGCTTCTCCCTCGGCGGCTCCATCTCGGCCCTCTACCTCGCCTCGCCCGCGGCGCCGCGCTGCGCCCTCGTCTCGGACCGCTCCTTCCGCTCGCTGCCGCACGCCGCGCACGCGCTCATCCGCGGGCGCGCCTCTCGCCCGCGCCGCGAGCCTTCCACCTCGCCCCCTCGCCCTCGCCCCTCGCCCCCCGCCCCCCCCCCCCCCCCCCACACCACCACCGCCCCGCTCGAACCCTGCCTCCATCCACCCCCTGTACTACCCTTCCACCGGCGTCGCCCGCCCGCAACACTCTCACCGGCCCGGCCCCCTCTCCCGCTGCAGGCCACACCGCGACCCACCGCCTCGCTCCCCTCGGCCCGCCGCCTCGCGGCCCGCCGACAGCAGCGGCGGCGGCACCGCGCTGCTCGCCTCCCTCGCCGCCTCCTTGTTGCCGTGGCTGCTCCACTGGCTCCGCGTGCTCGGAGGCACCATCGCGGTGGCGGCGCTGCGCGGGCTCGGCTGGGAGCTGCACGCCGAGGCTGCCCTCGAGCAGGTTGCCGGCCGCAAGCTCCTCCTCTACCACCGCGAGGACAACGTCGTCCGGTACGCCGAGGCGGGCCTACACGCGTCCCTCGCGCGGCAGGGCGCCCTCGAGCGGGACGCCTCCTTCCGGGCGATGGAGATCACGTCGTACGGCGCCGAGGGGTGGGCCGTGCACGACTTCCCGCTCTGCACCCACGAGCGCACATGGACCAACCTCATGCAGGGCGTCGCGTGGGCCTTCGGAGACCAGTGACCTTCTGTGTGAGCTGTGAGCTGGATGCTGGAATGGCGTCCCGTCGCAGACCCAGACGCGCGCGCGGGTACGCTGAGATCTGCATGTATGTGTTATTGCGCGTTGTGCTTGTGGCTATGTCCCTATCTGCGTCTATCGTCTATCGAGGGGCGGGGCTGCGGGCTGGGCGCTGGACACTCTTGAACACTGCGGTCTCGTCTACTGCGGTCTGCTGGCCGCTGTCAGGGCGCTGACCGCTGTGCCTGTGGCTGTGCCGAGCCTGTGGCCTCGATGCACGAATGGACGATGCCTCGTACTGAGTAAAGAAAAGCAGACATCTCCAGGAGAGAGATGGGCGACGCACGAACAGAGAGGAGCACTTGGAGTGCAGTCATCAACCTCACATCCAGGGCCGGGGAGCTAAGTCCTAAGAAGCGCACCCAGCGCCAGATGATCGGTATCGGGTTACGGGCTAGAGAGCGGTGCGCGTAAAGGAAAGCGGTTCTCATTTCTCTTTTGCCGGCGGCATCGCTGCACCCCTGCTCTCGCGCGAAGAATTGCAGGGTGGCTCGCGCCGCGAAGCACCATTGCGTGCTCTTGCCTCGACGGGCGCCCGGCGCCTCTCAGGATGTCCGGCTCCTCCACGCCCGACCTCACGTCGGTCGCCGAAGTCGGGATCGACTTTGGTGGTTTCAAGAACATAGACCTCTTCTCGCAGGGCATCTATCAGCTGCGCGTCCGTGCTACCACTGAGTGCTCCAAGCGGCAGTGCCCGCCCTCCACCTTCGAGACGGTCCGGCAGGGGCGCGCTCCTCCGCCTCCCACCGACGGCTCCTTTCTGCCGGCCCACGTCCTGGAGGAGAGCGGCGACTTTTGCCTGCCCTCCTTTCGCGTGCGCTTCTGCGACGAGGAGGTGCGGCTGACGACGACGGCGCGCTTCCGCGCCGAGCTCTCTGTCGACAGCAACCCGCGCCTGCGCGGCGCCGACGACGGCTGCGCGGTGCCGCTCGAGCCGGTGCTGCTGGAGGTGCGGCTGATGCACGCGCGCTCAAACTCGGTCTTCGACGCGGCGGGTGACGCGGCCGCGCAGTCGCGTGCCAGCTTCAAGCAGTACGCCCAGCAGACGCTGCGGCTGCAGCTGCCGCTGCGCGGCGCGACCGCCTTTTTCCCAATCACGTTTGACGAGTGGCACTTTTGCTTTGCTCCGCTGCTCGTGCACGCGGCGGTGGTCGGGCCTCCAAAGCTGCTCCTGCCCGAGAGCCCGCGCAACCCGCCCTCGCCGAGGGGGCGGGCCTCCCTCCTCCCCGCCCGCTCCTCCCGCGCCACTGCGCCGCCGCCCCCCCTCCTCGTGCCGCCTGCGCCCGGCCGCGCCGCCTCCTCCTTCCTGCGCCGCCGCGCCGCGAGGCAGCAGCTCGCGGCGGGCAGCCCACAGGCGGCCCTCGCGCAGCTGCTCGCCCTCGGGCAGAGCGCACCACAGCCGCTCCTCGCCGGAGAGCTCCAAGCGAGCGCCGCAGTCATGTGCGCGCCGCTTCCGACCCGCCAGCCGCCCCGCCAGCGGCCGCCCCGCGCCACCCTCGCGCAGCGACCAAGCCAGCGGGGCTCACCGCCTCACCGCCCTGGCCCTTCGCCGCGCCGCCCCCGCAGGCGGAGCGCGCTCGCGGCGCTGACAGCGCACGTGCGCGGCTTCATCTGGACGCTGGCGCTGCTTCGGCACCGCACGGCGCAGCTCACCGCCGCCGCCCAGCAAGCCGCAGCCGATGCCTCCTCGGAGCCGGCGCTCTGCCCGGAGGGGAAGCGGCAGGGAGGCGGGGTGCGGGAGGGAGGCGGGGAGGGGGAGGGGGAGGGGGGAGAGGCGCCGCTACTGCCCGCCCTGCCGGAAGGCGTTGTCCTCGTCCCGATGCCCGCGACCGCCGCCGCTCGCGCGCTCACCCGTGCCGTCTCGGCAGCCGAGCCCGAGCCTGGTGCGGCGCCTGGTGCGGAGGGCGGAGGCTTGGCGCAGGAGCAGAGCGAGGGGGCGGCAGCGGGCGTGGAGCCTGCCGAGCCGGAGGGGATCTCGCTGGAAGTGACCGACACAGCGGCACAGGAGGCGGCCGCGTGTGGTGCGCATCCCGGGGAGGGGGAGGGCGGAGGGGAGGGCGGAGAGGCTGGCGGGGCGGCGGGCGGCGGGGCGTCGGGCGGCGCGGTGCCGCCGGAGCGGTCCGTGGAGCTGGCGGACGAGGTTGCTGCGCGGGTGCAGCTGCAGCTGCGGCGCGGGGAGGGCGAGCAGGGGGCGGGCGACGCTGAGATGGGCGGGAGCGAGGCGCTAGCGGTCGCGGGCGCGGCGACGGCGCTGCTGCACGATCTGAGCGGCCTCGTGTGGGAGGAGTGGCAGGCGTACCTGGACGCGGCGAGGCTCGGCTGCCACTCCCTCGTCACCACCCTCTCGCAGAGCTACCTCGCCGACCGGGCGGAGCGATTCGGCGCCCGCGCTTGCCCCAACCTGCCGCCCGCGCCCGCACCCCTCCCTCGCTCGCCCGCCGCCCGCCGCCCCGTCGCCGCCGCCCGGCCTCACCCGCCCCCCGGGCTACGCGCCGGCAGGCGAGTCCCTCTTCCGCGAGCCGCGCCTCTTCGAGCAGCGGGCCTACATGCCGCAGGGCGGCGCAGACCCAACCACCATCGCCAAGGCGCTGCGCACCTCGATGTACTTTCGCGCGCTGCCGCCGCCGCCGCTCGCCGAGGTGCCTCGCGCCGCGTCGACGGAGTCGCAGTGCGTCTTCGTCGAGCAGTGGCACTCGTCCAAGCACGATTTGCCCTCCTCGCAGCGCGCCCTCGCCCCGGACCGCACCGCGGGCGGCGCCTCTTCGCCCGCGGAGCCGGCAACAGCGGAGCCGGCAACAGCGGAGCCGGCAACAGCGGGCCCGCTGCCCGAGGGAGCGACGCCGCTCGAGGGAGCGACGCCGCTCGAGCTGGCGCGGCGGCTCGGCCTCGAGCTGGGCGGCAAGGGACGCGACTACGGGCTCCGCGCGGGCGAGCTCGAGCACCAGGCGGCTCGCTCCGCTCGTGCCGCGCCCGCGTGGCCCGAGCCCGTGACTCCGCGCCTCAGCCTGTCTTGGATGCCGTCGGGCCGGTCGCCGCTGCCGCCCGGCAAGCACCACCTCTACGTCTTCGTGCACGGCTTCCACGGTACGGCCGTAGCGCAGCCTCCTCGCCCCCCACCCGCTCGCCCCCCGCGCCACTGCGACTGCTCGCCCGACCCCGCCCGCCTCGCGGCCGCAGGGAATGCGCTCGACTTGCGCGGCTTCCGCAACCAGCTGGCGCTGCTGCTGCCCGACAAGAGCTGCGCGCGCTTCCTGATGTCCTCGTCCAACGAAGACTTCACCGCGACCTCCTCCTTCGAAGAGATGGGCGAGAACCTCGCCAACGAAGTGCGCGCCTTCCTGCGGTCTGAGTCCCTCGACCAGTCCGCCGCGCGAGTCTCGTTTGTGTGCCACTCCTTCGGCTCGATCATCGCGCGCGCCGCGCTGCGCAAGCCGCAGCTCGAGGCGCTGCTGCCGAGGCTGCACACGTACATCTCCCTCTCGGGACCGCACCTCGGCACGCGCCGCCTCGCTGCCGCCAAGCGGACCCCCCCCCCCCTCCCCCTCCCCCTCCCTCTCTCCCGCGCGGGCTCGAAACCGACGCGAGCCACGGCGTCGCGCAGGCATGCTCTACACCTCGAACATGCTTGTCGAGCTCGGCGTGTGGGGGCTGCGCAAGTGGAAGAATGCGCAGTGCCTCACCGAGCTGTCGCTCAAGGACGCCAAGCAGCCGACCGACACCTTCCTGTACACGCTCTCCAAGGGAGATATGCTCGCGCGCTTCACAAACGTGCTCCTCGTCTCGTCGGCCGAGGACCGGTACGTGCCGCACCACTCGGCGCGGCTGCAGCTCTGTCCCGAGGCGATGCACGACCCGCGCTTCGGCACCGCCTTCGTCTCGATGGTGCACAACATCCTCTCGCCGCTGCAGTGCTCCAACCTCGTCCACGTCGACGTCTCCTTCCTCCCGCTCATCTCCACAAAGTGCCCGCACCCCCTCGCCATCTCTGCGCCCCGCGCCCGCCCGCGCCTGCCCCTAATGCGGCTCTGAGGGTGAGACCTGTGTGTGTGCAGGCTTGTGCACCAGCTCGACCAGGCCATCGGCCGAAAGGCGCACATCGACTTCCTTGAGCAGCAGGCCTTTCTGCAGATGTTTGTGCAAATGTATCTCTCGTACCTCGTCTGAGACCGCGGCGGCTTTCCGCACAGTCAGTCCGCAGTCAACTGTCGCGCGTGCGAGGAGCCGCGCCGCGGGGACGGGTCGGCGGTCGCGTCACGAGGCCACGACAGGTGGCTGGCGCGCGCTTTATAATTGATGGATGTGCGTCGTGTTTGTGTATCCGATTGCATGCCTATTGTGCTCACATAATCTCGCGGGTTAGAGGCCGCGGACGCGCGTTATCTCTATACACACACATTGTCTCCCCTGCTCAAAAGCTCGAGAGCAAAAAAACCGCCCGGGACATCCGGGGGCATGCAGCGTCACAACGGCAATCTCCGGCCACCTCCAAAGACACGCCGCAGCGAATCGAGCTCCGCTGAGGCGCTGTCGTCGGCGTGCAGTTCGAGCGAGCGGCGCAGTAGCGGCTCTGCCTGGTGCACCCGTCCTCGCTGCGCCAGATCTCGCCCAAGCTCTAGCAGAACAGCTGCTCCACGGCGCGAGTCGAGCGTTTCCGCCTCGCTCGCAGCCAAGCGAAGAGTCGAGCTGGGCCTACTTCCAACAGCGCCTGGGTGAAAGGTGCATCTGACACGCCCCTACCTCCTCAGCGCGCACCACTCGGCAACAAACCAAAAGTTGATCGATAGCGTCCGCCGTCCAGAGGCCGCCGTCGCACCGCGTGAGGCCGACGTTGAGCCGCCGCTCGTCGGCGAGGACGCCGCGGCACCGCACGCATAAGAGGAAGATGTCGGCCTCAGAGACGCTGCTCCTGCCGACCCCTCGACGCAGCTCCCGCCGACCCCGCCGCCCTCGCCACTCCCGCCCTCGCTGAAAACCTCGTGCCACCAGCCAGATGGAACGTAGAGGAGCTCGCCCTCTTCCACGCGGCACACGGTCGCCCGCTCCAGCGCGCCGCCGAACCTCGCAAAGTCTCGTGGGCAGGCGGTCTCGCCACTCGCGCTGCCGTCGTCCGCCTCTAGCGTTGAGCACGTGCGCGCTCCCCGCGGCAACCGCGTTGTGTGCCCGAGGAGGTTGGCCCTCTCCGGCTTCGGATAGAGGGCGGCCGACTCGTTTGGCGCGAAGAGAACGAAATGCTTTGCGCCCTCGATCACACCGTGCACGTTCTCGGAGAAATCGCGGTGTAGCGGCGAACGGGCTGCGCCCGCGCCCAGCCACAAGCCACCACACCAGCGCCCGGCGCATTTGTGCTGCAGCAGCGAGGCAAACGCTGGCACCGGGTAGTCCTCACCCAGCGCAGGGAGCACGAGGTTAGTCGCGTACAGCCGCGCCGTCGACCGGTTGCTCTGGTACGCGGCGAGAAAGTCGCGCACATGCATTGAGCTGCTGCGATCGCCTGCGACCTTGGTTAGCGGGAAGTCGACGCCGTTGATCGCTTCGCGGACTTCGTCGTGCAGCACAGATCCGAACCGCGCTTCGAGAAGCTCGTCTGTCCAGAGGTTCTTCAGTCTGCGAAGCCGATCATCGCAGATGAGCAATGGCGTGGAGGTGGCAACGTGGTCCTCGTAGAATGCCTCCGCTGTGATGAGCGACGCGTCGACGCGCGGGAGCGAGCAGTGCATTGGCTTGGCGCGCACGTTTCACTACTCGTCCACAGTTTCTCGCCTCGTACCACACAAGAGCAGCAGCAGGGCTCCGAGGCGAGCAGCGCGCCACCTCAGCCGGGGACAGCCGCTGCGCCAGTATTTCTTTCTTCACGCGTTAACAAAATCGACTTTCTCCCTCTCTTCTCTCTCTCCTCTCTCTGGCGTGAAAGTCACGCCGCTACGCCCACGCTCTCTCTCCGGCCGGATGGCACCACGCGAACGCCGGCGCTACGAGCATTTCACTGCCGCCGACCACTGATCAGCACGTCGCCACTGTGTGCACTGTCTC
>NW_005200507.1:511374-516554 GCF_000372725.1 Emiliania huxleyi CCMP1516
CCCCCCCCCCTCGATCTCGCGGCGAGAGCACGAGCGCGCCGTCCTCCGGCGACGCGCCGCCACGCTCTTCCTTAGGTCGTCCTCCGAGATATCGGTGCCGGACCGGCGGGGCGGGGGCGGGGCGGCGTCGGAGCAAGTGTCTCGGCCGTCGGTCGACGGAGCGGCGACCCGCGAGCACGCTTCGTCGGCGCCCGACGAGGGTGGTGCCGCTGTCGCTCTGCCGCGTGCGCAGGCGTGCGCAGGCGTGCCGAGGTCTCGCGACGGCACTCAGCCCGAGCCCCTCCGGGCGCTCGATCGTATGCTCGTGGAGGCGTCGCGCGGCCGCAGTCTTCGCAGCGGCGGCCGCCGCTGCGGTGGATGCGGGCCAGAAAGAAGGCCGCGCGCGCGGCCAGGGGCCAGGGCTGGCTCTGGCTCGGGCGAGGGCGATCCCGGTTGTCCCTCCGCGGGCGCCTCTGGTCATGCCCGCTTGCTCGACGGCTGGGTTGTGCGTGCGCGCGACTCTCGAGTCGTCGGCGAGTAGTGTGCGCGGGCGGTGGGTGCCGTGGAGATTAGGGGAGACGTCGCTTTGAGCTGCGGGTAGCGGGACCGGGAGATGTTGGGAGATACAGACACGGCGGTACGGTGTCTGGAGTAACATCTCAGAGGTTGAGCAGCGCAGGGGGTGTGCACCTGCCCCCCCATCTCCGGTCCAACGAGTAGAAACATGTTTCCAAAAAGCAGCTACGCCCCGACACGACGACGAGACTCACTCCCCTGGTGTCGCACACGCTCCCCGACACTCGCAGCAAGCAGCAAGGATCGGGCGGGAGAGGAATTAGCTCAGAGAGACACGCACTCACACTCACACACACACACACACACACACACACACACACAGAGAGAGAGAGAGAGAGAGAGAGAGAGAGAGAGAGAGAGCGAGCGAGCGAGCGAGACCGAGAGAGCGAGCGAGCGAGAGAGAGAGCGAGAGTACAGTACAGTGATCAACAGAGACCCCCACCCACACGCCGCGCAGTGTGGGAAGCGACGACGAGACTCACTCCTCGCACTCGCAGCACGGATCCAACGGGAGGAACGAGGGGCCGCCCAGGCAGCCCCCGGGGCACGCGCAGCCGTTACGGTGCGCGTCCTGCCCGCCGCCCGGCATCGGCGCATCCTCCGCCGCCGCCGGGGCCGGCGGCTCGCCCGGGATTGGCGCGTCCGTCATCGGCGCGCCCGGCATCGGCGCGCCCGGTGGCGCGCCCGGCATCGGCGCATCGTCCGCCGCGGACCGCGGCGGCCCATGCGCCCCACAGTAGGGCACGGCCACGCCGGGTGTCGCCCGCAGGAACGCGGCAAAGGAGTCGTGGTCGAACGTGCCCTCCATGATGGCGAGCCGCGTCGCCGCGTGGGGCGGGCGGTCGACGGCGTCGACGACGACGACGCCCCACGCGTGCTTGACGGCGTCAGCCTGCTCGAGCCCGCGCAGCCACTCCGCCGCGTCCTTCGCGGTGCACTCGTTGTACGACGACGTGCGGGCGGCGAGCATGCGCCGCATCGCCAAATAGTCGCAGTCGCTGCAGCCGGCGCGCTGCACCACGGGCGGCAGCGTGTAGCGCGTCACGGCTGGGAGGTGCAGCGCCGGGAAGCAGAGGGCGTCGCTGCACGCCGGGCAAAGGGCCAGGTGGCGGAGCGCGAGCCCCGCGCGAGTGCGCCGCGAGTGCGCGAGAGCCGCCGCTAGGCGGCGGTAGCTCTCATAGAGAGCGCCTGCGGGCTGCTGCTCGCGCAGCGCCACCTCGAACGCGAACTTGGCGTCCGCGACGAGCTGCGGCGCGTGCGGCGCCTCGCCGTGCGCCTCTGCGTCCGCCTCGCGCAGCGTCAGCGCGACGCCGCGCCGCGCGCCGAGCAGCCGCGCGCGCGTCAGCCAATGCGACGGCCAGCTCTGCGGCAGCAGCAGCTCCTGCCCATCGGTGCCGCACCAGGGCTGCTGCTTGAGCTTTGGGTCGGCGCGCCATTGCGGCGGCTTGGGGAGGCACTGGCGGTACCACAGTAGCAAACGCGCGTCGAGCTGTTGCGTGGACAGCGAGTCCGGGTCGCACGAGAAGGCGTTCGGGTCAGCGTACGGGCCCTCCATCGCAGCGAGCTCGTAGTGCATTTCAGCGCCCATGCTCGGCGGCCTGTGATCGCCGCCGTACGTCTGCAGGAGCCGCCGCACCTCGCGGACGATGGTCCTGTTGAAGGCGATGGTGATGTTGTCCTTCTCGACCGCCTCCGTCGCCTCCCCCTCGCCCAGCGGCTTGTCCGCCGTTTGGTACGCGTCCTTCGTCTCGACGGTGCCTCCGTCGGCCGCGTCGAGAACGCCCAGCAAGGCATCAGTGGCGATGGAGAGCGTGCGCGCCGACGCCTCGCGAGACTCCTCCCCCTCCCCCTCCTCCTCGCCGTCCTTCAGCTGCTCGAACAGCCGTGCAGCGGTCTTTTCTGCCTGGGATCGCCGCACCGCGTTCAGCTCCTCCTCAGCCGCCGCGCCCTCCGAGGCCTCCGCCGCCGCCGCGGCGGCGGCGGCGGGCGACGGCGTCGCGGTGGCGGCGGCGGCAGCCGCAGCCTTGCTCTCCGCCCGCTTCGCCGCCTCCCGCAGCCTCTTGTGGCGCGTGGCGCGCGCGGTTTTGGCTTGCCCGGGTCGCTTGGGGTCAAACTCGATGGTCTCGATGCCCCAGTGGTGACGCGCGTAGGCCTCGCCGAGCGCGCGTACGACCCTTGCCCACAGCTTGCACTCCGCCTGGACGTCGCCCTGGAAGTGTGGCACCCTGTGCCACGGCCGCTCCGGCTTGTCCTTCTCGAGCTCCCGGTCGTAATCCTCGTGGCGCGCGGCAAGGACGGCGCGCCAGCGCTGCTCCGTCTGCGCAGGCCGGGGCCGCTCGACCATGAGCGCGTCCATCTCGACGTCCGCGTTCTCCTTCTCGCCGCCGGCGCCGGCGAGTGGCTTGCGCCAGCGCCGGCGGCCGGACGCCGCCGCCGGCGCAGGTGCGGGCGGAGTCGCGCGCCCCGTCTCGTTGTCGGGCGACTCCTCGCCGCCGGCGGCGTCGGGTGCGGCGACGTCGGCCTGCGAGTCGCGAGGGCGGCCTGCACCGGCGGCGGTCCGCAACGTCTCGCGGCGCGCCGCCAGCCACGCCGTGAACTCATGGGCGATGTCGCTGTCGTCGGGCGGCTGGTACAAGCTCGGCTGGATGTGGTCCATGAAGGCCTCCATCTCGGCCGCGGTCACGTCGTCGGGCGCGTCGACGGGCTGCAAGGCCGTGGACCGCACGGCGGGGCGGCTGCGCCAGGACTGGCGCGTCGCTGACGACGAGCCGAAGCAAAAAGGGCTGCACGACGGCAAGCCCGGCTGCATTCTCGCGCCGGGACGGCGATCCTGGTCGAGCACGAGACGCCGCCTGCTTTTGCCGTCGTTTCTTTTCTTGATTCCGGTTGCAAACGGAATCAGTTGCAAAACCCTGAATAAAAAAACAAAACGCGAAAAATCCCTTTGCAGCCAAGCCTACAGGGCACCTAATAGGATCGTCGCCTAGAGAGCCCTATAGGTGCGCGAGCTGAGGTAGTCACCCTCTTTGTGTGCTTGCTAAGGCACAGCCCGGTTCTTTCTTAGCCACCTCGATGTGTACTTTCGACCTTAACGCCCGGTTCTTAGCCAGCTCGATCGACGTTGCCGTCACGTTGGTCTTGGCCACGGTTCGCATCTATCTACGGTGACCGTCTCATTGGCGTCGGCGATCGCGGTGAAGTCGGGGTGGGGACAGACGTGGATCGTGGTTCAAGACGACGCTCCCCCGGATCGCCTCGCATGCGGCAGCGTCGCCCGCCAGGTGTTTCCACCGCGCCTCGGCCTCGGCGCCGCTGCCGAGGACGCGACCCACCACCGCGGATGTGCTTTCGTCGTCGTGCAGGAGGCCGAAGGCGCCGCGCCGCGGCGAGAGGGTTTCCGGTTCCGTGTAGTCCGCCGGAGGGAGGAGGCCGTGGAGAGCAAAGGGCGTCCTGGTTCGCGGAGGGCCTCGTCTCATGAGGTTTGAGCGACGCGCCCCAGCTCTGTGTGTTCTGTGTTGTTCTCTGTTCACAGCCTTGTTATTGAGAAGAAAATACGTCCTATGGCGCTGTGCGCTGGTCTGTGAGAGGTTCACAGAAAAACACAACCCCGGACCCAAGACGCACAAGCACAGACAGTCGAGAAGGTTCTCTGTTCACAGCCTTGTTAGGAGAAGAAAATACGTCCTCTGGCGCTGTGCGCTGGTCTGTTCTCACAGTCCTGGTTTGAGAGTGTGTATTCGCAATCCTACACCAAAACATGTTCTAGGACTTAGAGCAGCTAAGTGAGCAGCTCCGCTCCCAAGGTGACTGGTGACGCCTACGACTACTACCAGCGCGCTCGCAATCCGAGCAAAGTCTAGGGTTGCGAGCACGCCACGGCTCACAATCCTAGCAACATGCCTCCGATTGCGAGCAGTAGAGCTTCTAGCGCTCGCAATCCTACATCTTGTAGGACTATGCGGCTGCGCACACAATCATACCAAACAAAGATCCAAGGATTGCTAGCAGGCGCACAGAGGGGCCGGAGAGGGCTCACTGTTTGGATTGGAGCAGGCGCACATCGCTTCCAGGGGGGGGGGCGCCCTTATACTCCCGAGGCCCCCCGCGGCGACAAATACATCGAGCTCTCTGCATTTGTCGCCGCATACCTGCTCGAGTCTGCTGGCGTACGTGCACTCGGCCACCGGTTTCGCCTCGATCCGCTTGTCGGTGCGCCGAATGTGCATCGCGGCGAAGCGTCCGCCGGCCCAGGGTAGACCCCGGAGGTGCACCGCGTGAATGCGCTCCTCGACGTCGGGCTGCACGCGCAGCACGAGGCGGGCAATCATGCGCCAGGCTTGCAGCTGCGAGGAGTTGCAGCTGGGTGCGGCCACGCCGAGTACCGTTGCAGCCGTGTGGCACGCTCGCACCACCTCCTCCTCTCCCACCTCATAATAGTTGTGCAACGGCCACCTGTCGAACTCCACGCGGACTATCTGCCCGCAGTTGCTCAGCGGCTGAAAGAAGCAATGCGGGCTATAGGCGGCGTCTTCCGCCGCGCAAACGAGTTGCGACGGCTGAAAGCCGAGCCCGTTGATCATGGCGTATGGCGCAGCGAGGAGCATACGGTTGACAAGCGAGCCCCA
>NW_005200507.1:516749-539524 GCF_000372725.1 Emiliania huxleyi CCMP1516
GTGGTGTGACCAGAAGTGCGCCCCCCCCCCCCTGGAAGCGATGTGCGCCTGCTCTTGTGAGGAGACCGTCCCGGGGCGCGCTCACAAGCGCCCGCGGCTGGAGCGATTGGGAGCGGCCTCTGTGCATTTCTAGCCCATCCCTCTGTGAGAGAGAGAGAGAGAGATTTTTAGCAATACCATGTTGTTTTTCCCCCTCTGTGGATCTTTGGTATGATTGTGAGCGCAGCCGCACATAGTCCTACAAGATGTAGGATTGCGAGCGCTAGAAGCTCTAGCTCTTCCTAGGATTGTGAGCCGTGGCGTGCTAGCAACCTAGACTTTGTTTGCTCGGATTGCGAGCGCGCTGGTAGTAGTCGTAGGCGTCACCAGTCACCTTGGGAGCGGAGCTGCTCACTTTAGCTGCTCTTAGTCCTAGAACATAATTTGGTGTAGGATTGCGAGCGAGGCGCTCACAATCGCACATGCCTCCGATTGCGAGCTCAACAAGATGTAGGATTGCGAACTGCTCGCAATCGGAGGCATGTTGCTAGGATTATGAGCTGAACTGCTCGCAATCCTGGACTTTGCCCGACTTGTGAGCGCGCGGGGTAGTAGCATTGATTGATCATTGATTGTGTGTGTGTGAGCGGAGCTGCTCTTTAAGTCCTAGAAGATGTAGGATTGCGAGTAGGTGCTCACAATCGCACAGAGATGCTACGACTGCGAGGAGTGCTGCTCACACTCCTTCGATTAGGCACGCCAGCGCTTTCTCTCTCCGAAACCTGCGCCGTGGCGCGCCTGCTGCGCACCCTTCGTGTGAGCGCGCAGCGATGGGCAAAACTCCGCACGAGCTCATGCGCGAGCAGATGGACGAGCTGATGGGCAAGGCCCGCGACGTGCCGCTCGAGGAGCGAGAGAAGGCGCTTCCCTCCTTCTCCGACCCGAGCATCGACCGGTTCCACCTGTGCGGTTGCTCGCCGTACGAGCTGCTCAAGGGGACCAAGTTCGAGACGATGCCGCAGCTGCAGCGCGACGGCTTCCTCAAGGAGCGCTCCGAGGCGCTGCGCGTGCAGTGGGAGGCGCTGCCGCAGGAGGAGAAGGACAAGTACGGGTACGAGCGCGAGCTGATGCTGCTGCTCGAGCTGCTGGTGGACGAGCAGGACCGGCGGATCGCAAAGGCCAAGGAGCGGTACGAGCGCGAGAACGCGCTGGTGCCGCCCATCCCGGCCGAGACTCAGGCCGAGATTGACCGGCTGCGCGGCGAGGTCAAGGAGCTGCAGGCGCAGTCCGAGGCGCTCGGCGAGCAGGGCGAGGTGGACGAGTCGATGACGGCGTTCCGCAAGGCGGAGGCGCTGCAGCTGCAGCTGCAGGAGATCGAGCGCAAGGCGCAGCCCCTCGCGGGCAAGAAGCAGTTTGTCGACGAGGTGTCCGGCCTCGTCTGGTCCTCGACCGACAACGAGTCGCGCATCGAGGACCTGCACTCGGGCAAGATGTACAAGGCGTGGAAGGCGATCCGAGACAAGCTGCAGGAGCTGCGCTCCCGCAACCCGCCCGCCGCGGGGGGCGCGGGCGCCAGCGGCGGCGGCGGCGGCGGCGACCGGCGCGAGCGCAGCCGCAGCCGCGAGCGGCGCGACGAGCGGCGCGGCTCCGAGTCGCGGCGGAGCTACGACGACCGCGGGCGCGACCGAAGCTACGGCGACCGCGGGCGCGACCGGTACGATGAGCGGTACGACGATCGGCGCCGCGAGTACGACGATCGGCGCCGCGACTACGACGACCGCGGGAGAGACTACGACCGGCGCGACGACAGGCGAGAGAGAGCGCAGCCTCTGCCGGACCACCGGCACGGAGAGGCGGAGCCGGGACGAGAGCGCCCGCTTGTTCGCGTAGGCGGCGCGAGTATGACCGGCGGGACTACGACCGGTATGACGACCGCCGCTACTGAGACGTGCGGCCCTCCCGCAAGCCACTGCTCTCTGGAGTCACTGCTCTCTGGAGTCACTGCTCTGGAGTGACTGCTCTGGAGTGATTGCTCTCTCGCGGCGGAGCCTGCGCGCACCCATGCCTGTGCGGAGGGCGGAGCGCGCTGTCCCGAGCTCTGCTGCCTCTCGCGCCACCTCTTAGGACTGCTGGGGAAGATGTGTGTGGTGAGTCTCCCCCGCCCCCCCGCCCCCCTCCATGCCCCACCTCCGCTTCTCAGCCAGAGGCAACCTCCACTCTTGCGCCGTCGTCGGCAACTGCTGTCATCCGGACGTCGAGATCGGGTGAGCGCCCTAGTCTGCAGGGCCTTTCTCACTTGTAGCTCACGCTGGGCCAGCGCGGGCCCCTCGCTCTTATTTGCGCGCGTGGGTGGGGCGTGTGCGTGTGGGGCGTGTGGCGGCTGTGTGGCGGGGGCGTGGCCGTACCCTAGCGTGGCGTCCCCTCCTCCGCCCGTTCGCGACCCACACCGGACGAAAAATTCCCGAGTAAGAAAAGCTCTCACACGACGACACCTCGACGCTCGAGTCACTCGAGACGGACAGACGTGTGTATCGTGTTCGAGATGCCCCCACTGCGAGCCCCCTGCGCCTGGTCTGACAGCCTGACAGCAAACCCCGGACAGTGCCCGACAGCCCGACAGCGCTGACAACACTTTCTCCGACAGTCTACAACAATGGGCTTGCCCATCCCGGAGTGGTTCGACCCCGCCACACAAATCCGGAGGGGTGACGGGATGCTGTCGTGGATGGTCTCAGGCCCAGTGAGGTAGTGCATCTGGCCACTCCGGATCCTGCTGAACAAGCTCCTCTTGTAGCTCGATCGGTCACACCGCCATCGCCGTCGGGGAGAGGGGGGACGACACTGCTCTGGCAGCGTGCACCTCGATCCTGTACCGTGTTTGTTATGACCCCCCCCCCCCATGAACACACCAGTGAGGGTGGGCGAGACGATCGAGGGGTCCCGTACCATGCGGAATCGACCCTATCCAGTGCTCAAGTGCTCAACAACCCGCGCTCTTCACACAAAAACACAACCCCGGACCTGAGGGAGGGTGTAGAGGATGTAGAGTGTAGAGCGCTGTAGAGCTGTAGAGCTGTAGAGCACTCTGGAGCGCTGTAGAGCTGTAGAGCTCTACATCGGCTGCGTGACGAGGCGGGTGCGTTGTAGAGCGATGTAGAGCGCGATTTTGCTGTAGAGTTTGTTGTAGAGGCTCTACAGCCAAACCGCCGGGAAGGCAGTGACTCAAAGAGGTCGAGCCGCGCTAATGGGGTGTCTCCGAGCTTACTGGAGCTCTGATGGACGGCCCTGACTATCACTGACACACAGAGACGGTCACTCTGACGGCACACAACACCCTATAACTGCGTCATGACCAGCCTGCCATGCGTCGCCGGTGCCGCATTCGTCGCTGTGCTTCTTTAGCAGGCGGTGGACTATCGGCTGCGAGGACGGTCGCATTTGCGCGAGGCGAGGCGAGCATTCAGACGCGTTGCATGCGCCATGACTCGCGCCAGCGCGTGCGGGAGCTCCTGGCTGAGCGTTGAGTCCAGGCGAGTTGCGCTGGCCACGATCGCTACGCCAAGCCGAGCTGACGCGCCGAGGCGCCGGCCAGTCGCAGCCGTGAGGCATGCCACAGCAGCAGAGGCACCTCCCACCCATTGGGCGGGCAGACAGAAGGCCAGGGCAGCACTGGTAAGTGCAACGCGCCTCATGTCGGAGAGCGACCGTGCCTCGTTCGCCGCTTATGATGTAGAGTTTGTTGTAGAGATTTCACGTTGTAGAGCGCCTCTACATCGCTCTACAACGCACCCGCCTCGTCACGCGGTGGATGTAGAGCTCTACAGCTCTACAGCACTCTCCAGCTCTACAGCTCTACAGCGCTCTACACTCTACATCCTCTACACCCTCCCTCAGCCCCGGACCCACGACGCACAAGCACAGACAGACAGTCGAGAAGCGCTCTTCACATAAACGCACAACCCCGGGCCCGAAATCACACAGAGACAGTCACGCAAAAAGGAAAATGAACAAACATCTTATCGCGCGCCAGACGCCGACCGACTCGGACGGAGGCCGCACGCACCGGTCAGGCGCGCAGCCGGAGAGAGAGGGGAATCGCCGCACGCGGCAGGCTCTCCACACAGGGGCTCTCACAGCAGACAGACTGTCAGGGTTCACTAGCGGGGAGGAATTAACAGAAAAGATTCAAGTTTGGGATTCTCGGGGACCGAACGTTGAAAAAGCCGAACGAACGCGCGAAAAGCCGCCAATAAACAAATGGCACGCGCGCCCGACGGCACGGGTCGCGGATGCGGGGCGACTCTTTTGATTGCAGCCGCTGTTGGTCTGTCGTGGACAGTAGGCTACAGCCTCGGCGTCTGGAGATCGGCGAGAGCCTCGGCGCCAGCACACTCAGAAGCGGCCGTCACGCTCCCAATCACACTCCCGATCAGCCTCTCGCCGCCCACCCCCCATTCACGGCCCTTCTCCCTATCACGGCGAGCTCGACGATCCCCTCCGCCGCCTCGACAGCTGATCTCACGAGGGAGTGAGCTGCCTCCGTGCAGAGCCGGCTCGGCTTGCGTGGGCCTCACGGCGTGCGCTTGGGAGGAGCGCACCGCAGACAGCGAGCGAGGCTTTGTGTGGGGTCATGGGGCGGCGACGCCCTTCCGTCCAGCCGAGCCCTGTCCAGGCTGCGGCTGCCAGCCTGTCTCATGGCCAGTGCAAACATGTGAGTTTACGCTGATGCCAGGGGGGATCAGATCCAACCCTCGAACCGGCTGGGGCTCGCTTGTCAACCGTATGCTCCTCGCTGCGCCATACGCCATGATCAACGGGCTCGGCTTTCAGCCGTCGCAACTCGTTTGCGCGGCGGAAGACGCCGCCTATAGCCCGCATTGCTTCTTTCAGCCGCTGAGCAACTGCGGGCAGATAGTCCGCGTGGAGTTCGACAGGTGGCCGTTGCACAACTATTATGAGGTGGGAGAGGAGGAGGTGGTGCGAGCGTGCCACACGGCTGCAACGGTACTCGGCGTGGCCGCACCCAGCTGCAACTCCTCGCAGCTGCAAGCCTGGCGCATGATTGCCCGCCTCGTGCTGCGCGTGCAGCCCGACGTCGAGGAGCGCATTCACGCGGTGCACCTCCGGGGTCTACCCTGGGCCGGCGGACGCTTCGCCGCGATGCACATTCGGCGCACCGACAAGCGGATCGAGGCGAAACCGGTGGCCGAGTGCACGTACGCCAGCAGACTCGAGCAGCTATGCGGCGACAAATGCAGCGAGCTCGATGTGTTTGTCGCCACCGACGACCTACGAGTGATCGACGGCGTTCGCAAGTGCGAGGCGACTGCCCGGCACAGTTGGCGGCTGCGCCACTTTGAATCCGACCCCGGCCGAGGCAACAGCCGCGCGGTGGTCTATCGCCTCTACGCAGAGCTGACTCTCATGAGCCGCGCGGAGTGGGTGGTCGGCACCTTCTCGAGCAACTTTGGACGCGTCACCCAACTGCTGCGCTGGCAAGCCGAGGAGTCGATGGCGTCTGTGGACGACGGGTGTATTGGTGCCGATAAGAACTGTCCACACAACAAGCTCTGGCACCCGGCGCGGCGCTAATGCAAATTCACACCTTGTAGCGCCACGTTCACGCGAGGCGCTTGAACTCGAAAATTGATTCCTTCTAGTAGATTATACCCCCGACGCCCCGTGCGCCGTGCCCGACTCTTTTTTCCGCGATTTTTTTCTCTTCGTTTTTGTAAGACGCGGGTTTATTTGAACAGCACCTTTCTGACGCTGACTCTGAGGGGCCATGCCAGATTTAGGCTTAGCATTGGGGGCACTGAGCCCTGGCTGTCAGGCTGTCAGGTGCTGTCAGGTGATCTGTCGGGCTCGGTCGGGCAGCTGTCAGGCACTGTCAGGTGCCTCTGTCAGACCAGCTGTCAGGTGCTGTCAGTGCTGTCGGGTGCTGTCGGGTGCGTGTCTGACAGTCGAGGGGATCTGTAGCTGTCGGGTGCTGTCGGAGCTGTCGGGTGTTGCTGTCAGACGCTGTCGGAGCTGTCGGAGCTGTCAGGCTGCTGCTGCTGTCAGACGTTGGGCTGTTGCTGTCAGGTGCTGTCAGGTGGTGCTGTCGGGGTGCTGTCAGGCTCTGACACACACCAGCAACACTTATGACACTATCAAGAGGAGACCAGCAGGACTCTACTGGCGGCTACGCAGCTGCCCCCCTCCTACGGCGTGATCACGCCGGCGGCGGCGGCCGCCTGAGGAGCGCAGATGGCGGCGCAGGCGCAGGCGGCGGCGGCGGCACAGACGGCGGTGGCCACCCCCACCCAGACGCCGTAGGCATATGGCTGTAGGGCCCCAGAAGGCTAGCTGGTAGCTTCATTTGTAGTAGCACACAGCCGCCGGTGATAGAGAGGGGTCCGCAGAGGTGGGGCGGGAGGGTTGAAAGAGAGACCCATGACCATCCCATGACTACATGGACCACACTCACATGTCTTTGCATGTAATTTTGTTACACCCTCATGGGGCACAAGAAAGAGGCTCTACGGGGTCTGTGTACGGTCTGTGCTGCTGTCGGGCTGTCAGCGCTGCTGTCAGACCACTGTGTGCTGTCGGGCTGTCGGGCAGCTGTCAGGCTGTCACGTTAGGGCCTGACAGCGACGGGAGCCCTCGACTGTCAGACTCTGCTGTCAGACTGTCAGATACGTGCTGTCAGCTCGCCTGCGATAGGAAGCGGAGGAGACAAAGAGACAGCTGGTTAGTTGTCAAAATTCCTGTTGTGCAAGAGGGGAGAGGGCTCTGACGGAGTGTGTGGCGGGAGAGGGCAGGGAATGGGCGCGGGGGGGGGGGGGGGCTCAGCCGTGCAAAAAGCATCAATTAATAATATTAATGAAGAAATATTGCTCGGCCGCTCATGAAATCCGTCTCTCGATCGTTCATGAAGTCCGTCTCGATCTGGAGGAGACGGTCAACCCCGTGAGGACCAGATCAGCGGGGGTTGTTCGTTATTCGTGTTCCTTGGTGTTTTGTGCCAGGGTTCCGGCTCCTACCCAGATAGGGGGTCTATTCACCCCGGTTAGACCCTATGCAACAGGTAGGTAGGTCCGGTTTTGACCGCCCCAGAGGCCCCCCCTCAACAGGTGGTACCCCCTTTTTCGTCTTTTTTCGCTTCGCTGCGCGCGCGGCCTGGGGGTAGGTAGATAGGTAGCGCGTTTTGGTGCGAGTCAGTGTGAACAGACCCCGTATATGGGTAGGAGCCGGAACCCAGTATTCAGCCACACTTCTTTCGCCAGTGCGCGCCAGTCCCGTGCCCAGTGTTGTGCGAGGCAGCGCGTGGTAAAATTCTTTGGCGGCCGGCTTGGCCCTTCAGTGCGCCAGGCCCGGGAGCCGACAGTTGCCGATGGGACCACGACGTTGAAGAGCTATGGGCAACTGTCTGCCCTGCTGCCGCCCGCGACCACCACCGAAGGCTCCAGAGCCGCTCTTCAACCCGGACGGCACTCGCATTCGCACGGACGGCACTCAGCTGGCGGCGCGACCTGCAGCTTGCTACGAACAGAAGTGGGACCCTGCAGTCCCGAGCGGGATTCCTGTTCAGCCGCAGGCAGTGGGCCTTCCGCACGCTGCTACGCCCCAGGCAGTGCCATGCGGCCTTCCGCTCGCTGGAGGGGCTTGTCCGGCCTTGTCCGACGGCGTGGGCCTGGTCCGACGGCGCGGCAAGGTGTATGCCCGGCTGGAGGGGCATGGGCACGCCGAGTGGCGCTCGATGCTCAAGGACCTGGTGCGCGCGGAGGTGACGTCGCACAGAGGCGACTTGGAGAGGAAGCAGCGCGGGAATGGCGCGTACACGCTGCGGCCACTCTCCACCATGTCTCAAGTGCAGGTCGACCACGTCTTTGAGTGCCAGGCGATGGGCGACGTGCTCTTCCGCGCGGAGGGCATGCGCGGTGTGCTGCGAGCCGTCGACTGGCAGTCCAAGAGGCGGCTGAGCAGCCAGCCTGTGGTGGTGCAGAGCGGGCTGAGCCACGCGTGCCTCGTGCACAACTCGCCCGACTTTCTGGTCGTCACCTCGGGCCTGAGCAACCGCAAGAAGCAGGGCGCCTTTCAGCGCGCGCTGCGCATGCTCGAGCGCGGCGAGGAGCTGGAGCGCGGCATCGAGGCCGAGCTCGCGCACAACTTCTCCAACCCGGGCCTGGAGAGCCCGTTCGAGCCCGCGCACGCCCGGCTGATGGCGCGCGAGGTGACCCGCCGCCTAAGGGACCTCGAGGAGCCCCTCATCGCGCGACTCGCGGACGTGCCGCGCGGACTTGCGCAGGGCTCCGGCCAGGGCAGGCGGTACGAGGAGCTCGCAGACGAGGTGCGCGTCCTGTACGACCAGTTTGCGATAACTCAGAGAATATGACGTGGAAGAGTCGAGAAGAGGGCGCCACATCGTAAAAGAAAGAAAGAAAACAGGCAACCCAAGGGAGGGATGGGAGGACGGCACGCCGCCACCACATAGGGATTTTAAGGAGAGGAGTGTGATGCGCAAGCCGTCGCCCAGGCTCCGGGAAGGGCCGTGAGCTTCAACGCGGAGGTGGCCAGGATATGCCTCGCGCTGCACACAGAGCGCGGCCATTCACGCACCTCGCTGCGACGGATGGAGGGAGAGACACGCCGAATAAGTGGGTGGGGGATAGGTTCGTACCGCGACCGGTAGAGGGTAGTGTCGTATGGGGTGTACGAAGGGCCGGCCCGATTCGGGAGACCCGTCGAGGGATCTGGACAGCTCGAGAGCGGGGACGATGAGCTGCGGCTCGCGTTTGGGCAGGGGCTGTGGGGCGGCAGACTGCCAGACGACTGGCAGGTGATAGACGCGGAAATGTACGCGGTGCTGGCTTACCTGCGTAAGATGGCGACGTCGGAAGATGCGGCGGACAGGAGGTGCCTCGTCTTGAGCGACTGGCCGACTGCAAGCCCGCGCTACGACAGCAAATCGAGGCGGCGTACCGAAGAGGCCCTCTTGAGGGGCTCAGGGAGAGGGGATATGCCGATATCGCGCCCAGCTCGAATCTGTCACGTTCCTGTGGGTACCGAGCCACGCGGGGTGCGCTAGCAACGCCTACGCCGACGCCGCGGCGACTGCATACATGGGGGCCAGCGAGATTGAGGATGCCACCGCCGTCATCCGAGGAGCAGTGAGGACACGCCCGTGTCTATACACGGACCGCCGGAGGACGGCAGGCGGAGAGTGGAGGGGAGACGTACTGGACCGGAGGACCTATTACGCCACACGCGGCCACACGAACGAGTAGGTGCGAGGACGGCTCGGCGAGGGGCTCACGGCGGGATCACACACGGCGGGGGTGCCTGGGCCGCTGTGGAGCGATGTGGTCAGGGGAAAGAGACACAAATGGGACAAGCGTCAGCGGATCAAGGATCAGCACGGCGAGCGCGAGATTGAATTTGCCGACGTGGATGATCACAACGTGGTGACAAAGACCGTCATGGGAGCGCGGGTGCGGCAGCAGGCGGGGGTGCCACACGGAGCGCACCACGAGAGGATCATGCGGGGAGAGGCGGGGAGAGAGACCCCGGCGCCGCCACAAGGAGCGAACTCAGGGGCTGCCTCGTATGTAAGGCCGCGAGGGACGCGGCGAGGAGGGCGGTTGCACTAAAGCGGGACCCGCTGTGTCCGATCGTGCGGAAAGCCGCGCAGCAATGGACCGAGGAAGATGAGAACCCGCCTAGAGCGACAATGGCGCACTTGCTTACTTAGCGGCGCCTGCCTGGGGAATAGGGAGCAGGCCAGATGGTTCCTCAGAGTAGCGCGAGCGCAGACGGGGACGGCGATCAGCAAAGTAGCACAGGCGGCACCCGACTCCAAGGATACGCTGAAGACGCTGAGGATGGCGCATGTCGCTGCGCTGAAGGGCTCACGCTATAGGGTGCTGGATGAGGACGGGTACGATGCACTAGCCCCAGCCGTCGGGGGGGTGTTGCCAGCACTGGTAGATGACCTCTCGGAGAAGAGCCGGAGGGACCTTGGCGCAGGGGTCACGAGGAACTTGCAAGTCGTGGCCGAGGCGGCGACGGGAGCGGTGCAGAGGTGGATCCAGCTCAATGATGAGGCTACGGCGCGCATAATGAAGAGAGAGGAACACATCGAGTGGCTGAGGAAGCTCTTCGCTGGGTGGAAGGAGGCCCGGCCGGCCTTGAGGGAGTCGCAGAGGAGGGATAATGGAGGCAACGCAGGGACGGGCCAACAGCCAGTGGGACGAACGAGGGCCGCGACGGCGGCTCAAGCGGGAGGGAGCGGTGACAGTCAGTGGGCAGCGAGCGAAGTGGGTGAGACTGATGATGCTCCTTCGACTTAGGGAGCGGTTCAGCTGCTGGGCGGGCTTCAGGATGGTGCTCACGCGAACAGGAATCGATGCGATCTACAAAGCATACAAGAAGAGGAGAAAAAAGGGTTTAAAGAAATAAAATAAAAGTTTTCAGAAAGAGGAGAAACACCAGTGATGACGAAACAGAAGCTAGCGCGGACGAGAGCAGGGCAGACCCGGGGACTGGGGAGCCGGAGCAGACGGCATCGGCCGCCGAGGGAACATTGGGAAGAGGCACGAGGAGGGCGGCGACCTCGACCGACTATGGAGGACCCGTCGCCAGACGACGCACAGGGCAGACGATGTGGAGGCGGAGCAGACGCGCAGAGCGAGACGAGGGAGGGAGCAGGACTTTGCGGAGATCAGCAGGAGGATGTACGAAGAGATTAGGAGCAGCAGGGACCCGAGGGACCATGTGGAAGACGGCTAGTGCTAGTCCCCCATCGGGAGGACGACCCCGGCTAGTCGCCGACCACACCCACAAAGAACCCTGCACAAAGATCGCACGGGCGGGGGCCTGTTCCTTTTTACCCATCTCACAGTAGAGCGTAGAGGTGTCCGTTTTTATTTATTTATTCAGCCGTCGCCCACATTTGGGCGTCTGCCTCTTTCTATCTCTCTTCGCAGTCTCTCGCCGATTCTCGCTGCAACCTTCATGCCACCCCCCGCGGTCGTCCCACTCTCGTTCTCTCTCTTGTCGCTTCTTCCTCTGTCGCGTCGCTCTCCTCTGCCTCGTCCTGCGACGGCGCCGCCGCCTGCCGCTCCCTTGCTCTCGCTGCTTCTCCCGCCTTTCGCGTTTCGGCTTCTGAATATGATGGAATAGGTCGACTGTCTTGAGCCATTCTGTTTTGTTTTTGAAAAAAGAAAATCGCGTGACATTTCTTTCCGCAGCTTGTGGGGTGCTCTTCCTCGGCCGTCTGCGAGGCGGGCGGTCAAGCGTGCTTGCGGTGGCCGCTGATCGACGTGGTGAATGCCGCCTAAACAGGCTCGCATCCGTCGCCTCCTCGCCAGGCGGCTACTCCTCGCTCTCCTCGTGGCTGGCCTCGCCACCTATCTGCGCCGGCGAGGCGGCCAGTCGCTCCAGCGCAGCCTCGAGCGGGCGCGAGGGCTTGCGGCGAGGCGGGTGCGCTCCCTGCTTCGCGCTCAGATGGCCGCGCTGCTGGCCATCACGCAGCAGCAGCTCGAGGTGCAGGTGGAAGCCGCGCTCGACGGCGTCGCCTCGCGGCTTGGCCGGCGGCTCAAGGATCCCGCGATGCCTCTGCCCGTCCAGCACGCCCTCGACACGCTCGTCATGGCGCTTCTGCCCGATATCAAACAGGAATGCTGGCGCTGGACGGACGAGACCTTCCTGCCGATGCTGCAGTCACCGCACCCGGGCTCGCCGCGAGCGCTCGGCCTGTCACCACTGCGACCCTCCGGCTCTGCGCTCGCTCCTCGCTCGCCGTCGCCGCCGCCGCCGCACACCCCGCCCTTGCTCTCGCGGCCGCCGCCGCCGTTGGCGCCGCCACCGCCGCCGGTGCCACCGCCGCCGCCGCTTCACCCTCGGCGCGTAGCGCCCACCTCGCTGACGCTGGCGATGCGTCGCTTCCGCGCGCTCGTGCTGCACACGCTGTGGCCCTCCGACCGCTCTCTCTGGGGCTCGCTGCGGAGCCCGGCGTGGTGGGCGCTCCAGGCGCTCGGCCACTTCCCGCTCGTCGGGCAGCTGTGGTGGCTCGTCCTCGCGGCTCTCGTCGACCGCTCGGACGAGTGCCAGCTCTGCGCCTCCCTCGTCCGATTTAGTTAATCAACAGCCACTCATCAACGATTGATCATTCACAGGTACAAACTAGGCGCCGTCTCCATCGGCGTCAATCGATTTGGGCTAAGAATTAATCCACGCTCATTAATAGGTACCAGCTCTGCGCCTTCATCGTCGGCTTGCGCGTGTCGCACTTCCTCTCCCTCGGCCTCGGGGCGGCGAGCTACGCCTGCTACCACGCCTACCTCTGCACCCTCGCCGCAGCCGCGGACGCGGACGCAGTGGCCGGGGAGGCGGGCTCGCGGGGTGCAGAGGTCTGCTTGCGCCTCGGGCCGAAGCTTCACCTGTGGGGCGCCGCTTTCTGGCTGCTGCAGCTCTGCGTCACGCTGCGCACCTTCGCGCTGCTGCCTCAGTCCGTCAAGAAGGGCGCGCTCGTCCCGCTCGAGCGGAGGCAGCGCCTGCCCTTCTCCTCCCGGCTGCACCTCGCTTCGGGCGGCGCGATCGCCCGGGCGAACAGCTCATCGCTGCCGGCCGACGCAGTGCGAGGAGGGCTGCTGCCCCGGTTGGGCAGGCTCGACCTCGGCCTTGCCGTCTGCGCCGTCGCGCTCGCGGTGAGTGCTTGCGTTGTGCTGCGAGGCGCGCGCCTCGGTGCGACGCTGTGGTGGATTCGGACCGTCCACGGCCTTTTCTCTGGCCCGTACGTCGCCTTCAAGCTGCCGCTGCTCGACACCTTGCTCACGCACGCCCGAAAGACGGGGTACGATCGCCTCGGCCACACCGTGCCCTTCAAGGCGCGCGTCGTGGTGAGTCCATCGCCGCCGCCGTCGCCACCCCCGCTGCGGCGGCCGAAGATGAGTGCTGGCGCGTTCAAGAGCCTCATTGCGGACGGACGGAGTCGGAGAGGAGAGCAGGGGGAGTTGTGTGATGCTGATGGTTGACTGGTTGAGTCTTTTGTGAGATGAGAGATGAGTTCGCTTGAGTTGTGGGTGTCTTAAACTTATTCATCTTAGGCACAACCACATCCCGATCTTTTCCCGTAGCTCCGCTCTGCCGCGCACGCGCACCGCACGCACCACGCTGTGCGCGCACATGCGGAAATTCTCAGAGCCAACACAGTACACAGCCATCAACCTCGAGTCGCTCCGACCGACCAGCCCCTCTCCACCCGACCACGGACCAGCCCCGCTCACCCGAGCCGCGCCAGCAGCGAGCCGACGTGCTCCACAGCGCGGCCGAGGCGTCGCGCACCTCGTCGCGCGGCCCGCCACGTCCGCGCGCTCCCCTCCTGCTGGCTGCGCAAGCTCTCCTCCACACCCTGCGCCATCGCCACGCGCGCCGCGGCGGCAGCGCCACGCACGCCCCGCTTTGCTCCCTCGCCTGCGTGCGGCCCGCGGTGCACGAAGCCTGCGCCGGGCACCTCCACCTCGGGGATCGACTCGGGGAGCGTCAGCGCGGGCGGCGGCAGCATCAGCGCGGGCAGAGGCAGCCGCGCGGGAGTCGGCGGCGGGGCCGAGGGCGTGAGGGTTGCGCCGAGGAGGAGGGCGGCGACGGACAGCCACAGCAGCAGCAGCCTCCTCCTGCGCCCGTCGGTCGGGCACGCGTCGCGACGAGGCGGCGAGCCCCTCGCCGACGGCGGGGCGGGGGGCGAGAGGGGAGGCGCCGCGCGAACTAGTGCGGCTGCCGCCGGCTCTGTGGCCAGCAATGGTGCCGCCGCCACGGCGGCCGCCGTGGCGGCCGGAGTCTCTGCAACCGGGGAAGGCGGGTCGGAGGTGCGGCGCAGCGTCTCCGCCGCCTCCAAAAGCCACGAGGGCTCCCGCCCGACCGCCGGCGCGGCCGTCTCCGCCCCTGCCGTCGCTGACGCCTCGGCTGCCGCTGCCGGCCGCACCATCGCCCCCCTCCCGGTCTTGCCGGCGTCGGCCGCTCCCGATTCCACAGGGCTCGCCCGGGGTCGCCGCAGGGCTTGCACCTGCAGTCGCGCAGCAGCCGCGCGCGCCCGAAGAACGGGCGGCGATGACAACGAAGCGGGAGCGGCGCCCTGTGACGGCGTTTTTTGCTTGGAGCCGGCGCAGGAGCGGATGATCGCCTCGACCGCGGCACGCTCGCTCTCTTCCAACGACGGAGCCGGCCCCGCGTGCGCGGACCTGGCCGCCACTGCTGGCAGCGGAGGCGCCCGCCCGCTGCTCACCTTGGAGGCCAGCCTCGTCCTCGTCTCGCTCGAGACGTTGGAGCCGGCTCGGACGGGGAGCCGCGTCAGCGGTGCGCGTGGGCTACTCTGCCGAAAATTGGAGGCGGTGGCGGCGCCGTTGGCCGTGCGGCCCGCCACCTCCGTCTCGGTCCTCTCCTCATCGCTGGCATCCATGGCGGCGAGCGCCCATGCGTGGAGCGCGTCCGATGCGAAGCGAGTCTTGCTGTTAGTGGGCGTCGTCGGAGTGGGCGGGCGGCGGAGCGGCGAGTTGGAGGGCACCATTTGACGGGTGAAGGAGAAAGAAAGAATGTAGCACAGGGAGAGGGGGTGGAGAAGAAGCAGGAGCGGTAGGCGGAAAAGTTTTTTTCTTTTCTAGTCCTCTTCCTTTTTCAGTGTATGTAGAGAGCTCTTACGTACATTCCCGAAGGAGGACTCTGCTGACAGGGTTTGCGATGAGGAGCGACCCGAAGGGTTTCTCGGAGGTTAGTGCACCACTAACCGCCGAAGCGCAAGAACTCTACGACGGATCGGGCTCATACTAGCACTCCTCGCCCCTTGTTGTCTTTTTTGGCGAAGGCAGGGGCGTCCTCAAGCTCGCGGCGCTTGACAAGCGCGCTCGGCGCACCGCTCTCTCCCTCCGCCGGAGTTTTGGGCAAGGATGGCGGCGGGCGGGAAGACGAAGTTCGTCATTCCTCCCTTCCGCCAGTCGCAGGCCATGGACGAGGAGTACGCCAACCGCACCTGGCAGACGCTGCACTCAGCCATCCACGAGATCCACCGGCAAAACGCGTCGGGGCTCTCGTTCGAGGAGTTGTACCGCAATGCGTACAACATGGTGCTGCACAAGTTTGGCGACAAGCTGTACAACGGGCTCGTCGAGACCATCACCCTCCACCTGCGCGGCGTTGCGCAGGAGGTTGCGGTTGCGGCCGACGGCGACTTTTTGCCGCAGCTCAAGGAGAAGTGGGAAAAGCACCGGCTGTCGTCCATCATGATCCGTGACATCCTCATGTACATGGATCGCACCTACGTCGTCGCCCAGAAGAAGGTGGCCGTGTTCGAGCGCGGGCTGCAAATCTTCCGCGACGAAGTCTGCCGCAACGATCGCATCAAGGCACCCTGCCGCCCCCCGCCGCTCCGACCCTCCTTCCCGGGCCCGGGCGCCGGCAGCCCGCGGAGAGACCCGCCCACCGCGCCCTCTGCCCGTCCTCGACGCCCGCCGCGCTGCCGCCCTCCCCGCCGCGCCGCCCGCCACATCGCCTCTGCCACCGCCTCCACCCGACCGGCCCCCAGCTCTCCCTCTCTCGCCGACCGCCCACCGCGACCGTCCCGCGCAGGGCCGGCTGCTCGCGACGGTGCTCGACCTGATCCACCGGGAGCGGTGCTCCGAGACGATCGAGCGAGGCGTCATCAAGACAGTCACTTCCATGCTCGTCGAGCTCGGCCAGGACGTCTACCAGCGCGACTTTGAGGCGCGCCACACAACCGCACACACCACACCCACACCCACCCACCCCACCCCACCACACCACACCACACGGCCACCACCCGGCCCGCAACCAATTTACCACCCCATTACCACCCGGGGCAGGGCACTTCTTGGCCCGCCGCACCCCGCCGCCGCCGCCGCCTCCTGCCTGGGGGGCCCCCGCCCCCGCCCCCCCCCCCCCTTACACCCCACCCCACTCCCTCCGGCCCCTCCGCCTCCCCCGCCAGGTACCCTTCCTCGAGGCGACGGCGGACTTTTACCGCAAGGAGTCGCACGAGTGCCTCGCCCAGAACTCGGCCTCCGAGTACATGCGCAAGGCGGAGGCGCGGCTGGGCGAGGAGCACGAGCGGGTCACACACTACCTCGACAAGGCGTCCGAGGGGAGGCTCAACGAGGCGAGCGGCCGCACCCGCGGCTGCACCCGCACCCGCACCTGCACCCGCACCCGCGGCTCGCACACTCGCCGCTGCGGCGCCGCGCGCCCGAGGGTGCCTCCGCCCTCCCCTCAGCCCAGCCCAGCCCCCCCCCCCCCCCTCCCCTCCCGCCCTCCTCCCTCCTCCCGCCCTCCTCCAGGTGGTCGAGCGGCAGCTCATCGCCGAGCACATGCGCACCCTCGCAGAGATGGAGCACTCTGGCGTCGTGCCCATGCTCGAGGACGACCGCATACCAGACCTCAAGAGGGCGTACGAGCTCTTCGGCAGAGTGACGTCGCCCGACGGGCTGGGCGCGCACCGCGCACCGCAGCCAAGCGCCGCTCCCCTTCGCCCGCCCGCTCACCCGCCCTCCCTCCCGCCGCGCACTGCAGGCGTGATCCGCGAGCTCATGTCGGGGCACGTCAAGGGAAGGGGGCAGCAGTTGGTGGCGGAGGAGCCGGGCGCCGCGCGCGACCCGGTCGAGTTTGTCAAGGGATTGCTCGCGCTGCGAGACAAGTACCAGAGCATCATCCAAGGAGCCCCTCCCCGCCGCCCCTCACCGCCGCCCCTCCCCGCCGCCCCTCCCCGCCGCCCCCGCCTCTTGCCTCCCTGCGTCGTACGAGGCCCCTCGCCACCTCCGCCACCTCCGCCACCTCCGCCACCTCCGCCACCTCCGCCACCTCCGCCACCTCCGCCACCTCCGCCACCTCCGCCACCTCCGCCACCTCCGCCACCTCCGCCACCTCCGCCACCTCCGCCACCTCCGCCACCTCCGCCACCCCTTCAGGCGCCTTCAGCGGAGACAAGACCTTCTTCAACGCGCTGAACTCGACCTTCGAGTACTTCATCAACCTCAACCAGCGCTCTCCCGAGTACATCTCCCTCTTTGTCGACGAGCAGATGCGCAAGGGCATGCGCGGCACGTCGGAGGACGAGGCGCTCCACGCCCCGCAGAGATGCACCCGAGATGCACCCGAGATGCACCCGAGATGTGCCCGAGATGCACCTCGGAGGCCCTCGCCTCTCCCGCCCGCGCCTCGCCCGCGCCACCGCCCTCGCTCACTCTCCCCGCTGCCCAGCCTCGCTGACACGCCTCCCTCGCACGCCTCGCTCACCCGCCGCCCACCTCCCCGGACGGCAGGTCGAGGCAATGCTCGACAAGGCGGCTGTTCTGACCACCCGCCCAAGCACAACCGCAAGGGGGGGGTTGCCGACTCTCGCTCCGCGCCCCTCCTCCCCAGGTGGTGATGCTCTTCCGCTACCTGCAGGAGAAGGACGTCTTCGAAAAGTACTACAAGCAGCACCTCGCCAAGCGGCTGCTCGGCGCGCGGCGCTGCCCGTGTGCGAGATCTGCAGCGGTGGAGTGGTCTTCGACCCCCCCCCCCCCCCTTCCTCGCCTCCGGCCCCAGGCGGCCGCTCCATCTCGGACGACGTCGAGCGCTCGATGATCCAGAAGCTCAAGCAGGAGTGCGGCTACCAGTTCACCTCCAAGCTCGAGGGCATGTTCATGGACATGAAGGTGTCGGCCGACACGCAGGACAAGTTCCGCGCCGCCAACGGCTCGAGCAAGGTCGAGTCGATCGACCTGTCGGTGCAGGTGCTCACGACGGGCTTTTGGCCGACCCAGGTCTCCGGCGGCTGCAACCTGCCCGCGCCGGTGGCGCGCTGCTGCGAGGTGTTCCGCGAGCACTACCTGAAGCAGCACTCCGGCCGGAGACTGCAGTGGCAGACCTCGATGGGCAACGCGGACCTCAAGGCGCAGTTCGGCGCCTCGCGGCACGAGATCAACGTGTCGACGTACATGATGTGCGTGCTGCTGCTCTTCAACGACAACGACCGGCTGAGCTACGCCGACATCGCGCGCGACACGGCCATCGCCCCGGCCGAGCTGAAGCGGACGCTGCAGTCCCTCGCGTGCGGCAAGTTCAAGCTCCTGCTCAAGGAGCCGAAGGGGCGCGAGGTTGACGAGTCGGACGCCTTCTCCTTCAACGCCTCCTTCTCCTCCAAGCAGCTGCGCTTCAAGGTCGGCACGGTCTCGGCGCAGCGCGAGACGGAGGCGGAGAAGCACGAGACGCGCCAAAAGGTGGACGAGGACCGAAAGCCGCAGATCGAGGCTGCGATCGTCCGCATCATGAAGTCGCGCAAGGAGGCGCGCCAGCTCGGCCGGACCAGCGCCACTCTCCTCGCCGCGCGCCCCTCCGGCCCCTCGTCCCGCCCCTCGCACCCCTTGGTTCGCTCCTCCCGCCCCCGCCCACTCCTCCCGCCCGCGCCTCCCGCGCCGGCGCGAGCGAGGCGGCTCACCTCGCGCCCGCCGCCGCCGCAGATGGAGCACAACGCTCTCATCGCCGACGTGACTGCGCAGCTGACCGCCCGCTTCATGCCCCACCCGAACGTGATCAAGAAGCGGATCGAGTCGCTCATCGAGCGTGAGTTTCTGGAGCGCGACAAGAACAACTGGCGGATGTACAAGTATCTCGCGTAGCCCCCCCCCGGGAGGCGACGGCGCGCGCCAGAGTGCAGCTCGGGCTAGGGGAGCGGCGTGGTGCCCGCCCCACGGCGACGAGGCGGCGTCTCGGGGGAAACAATACCTGTAGAGGACTAGTCGGGGGGGCATGGGGACAGGAGGTTTGGATCCGGAGAGCACCGCTTCGGGGTCGGGGTGGGGCGGGTGTGTCCTGCTCTCTACTCATGCGGCGGGGCCGCACACGCGTCTCTGACTTTTCGTGGTCCTGTCTCTCCCGGCGCACACCCGTCTCTCCCCGGGTGTCTCGGGCATATGCGCATATCTCGGGTGTGTGGCGTCTCTTCTCTCCGAGTTTATTCCGCCAGTTACTGCTTAGCGTATAAAATTTTAAGATCCGTAGAGCCGTAGGCGGCTCTGGGGCGCCTGGGCCACACCTGGGCGCTGGGGCCTGGGCCAGGCTGGGGGCTGGGGGCTGGGGCTGGGCGCAGGGCCCTCTCTCTGACTGACACTGACTCTCTCTCCGAGACCACTCGCTTGCTTTATGCTTTTTTTTCGCTCCAGCCCTGCGATCTTCATAGTAGACCGGAGGGCTACGAACGCCTTCACACTCCACAATGGGCCAGGTACCAATTTTGTCGAATTTATTTCAAAATCTGCAGGCGCGGAGCGCCTGCGAAAATTTTGCAGAAATTTGCGGCCGGGCCTGATTTTCAACAATATCTTTCAAATTTGCGGTGTGGAGTTGGGGGGTGGGTTAGGTTAGGGTTACGTATCAGGGTTAGAGGGTTAGGGTTAGGGTTAGGGTTAGGGTTAGGGTCAGGGTTAGTCTTGTTGTGTCTGTATATGCCAGCGTTGCAGGGTTCTGCGCTGGGATCTGGCCCCACAGCGCCGACGACTGAGACTCAGCCCCGCACGCTGACCTAGGCGCTAGGGTTAGGGTTAGGGTTAGGGTTAGGGTTAGGGTTAGGGTTAGGGTTAGGGTTGTCTTCTTGTGTTTGTATGCCAGCGTTGCAGAGTTCTGCGCTGGGATTTGGCCCCAGCGCCGACGAGTAAGACTCAGCACCGCACGCTGACCCCACCAAATGCCGCCTCAGGGCGCCAGGCCGCCAGCCACCTCTTACACGCGGCCGGCGCCCTCTCGCGGCAAAAGGGTCGAGCGAGCGCAGGCAGAGGCGCGATGTCTGCGCACCCGCGTGCCGATGGGCGGCACACGCAACCGAGAGAGGCCCTGTCACGCCGCCAGTAGCGTTCCGCACTCCCAGCCACGCCACCAATTGCCGCCTCAGGGCGCCAGCCACCTCTTACACGCGGCCGGCGCCCTCTCGCGGCAAAAGGGTCGAGCGAGGCAGCGGGCAGAGTCGCGATGTCTGCGCACCCGCGTGCCAATGGGCGGCACACGCAACCGAGAGAGGCCCTGTCACGCCGCCAGTAGCGTTCCGCACTCCCAGCCACGCCACCAATTGCCGCCTCAGGGCGCCAGCCACCTCTTACACGCGGCCGGCGCCCTCTCCGCTCTCGCGGCAAAAGGGTCGAGCGAGCGGGCAGAGTCGCGATGTCTGCGCACCCGCGTGCCGATGGGCGGCACACGCAATCGAGAGAGGCCCTGTCACGCCGCCAGTAGCGTTCCGCACTCCCCAGCCACGCCACCAATTGCCGCCTCAGGGCGCCAGCCACCTCTTACACGCGGCCGGCGCCCTCTCGCGGCAAAAGGGTCGAGCGAGCGGGCAGAGTCGCGATGTCTGCGCACCCGCGTGCCGATGCGCGGCACACGCAATCGAGAGAGGCCCTGTCACGCCGCCAGTAGCGTTCCGCACTCCACAGCCACGCCACCAATTGCCGCCTCAGGGCGCCAGCCACCTCTTACACGCGGCCGGCGCCCTCTCGCGGCAAAAGGGTCGAGCGAGCGGGCAGAGTCGCGATGTCTCTGCGCACCTGGGTGTTCGCCGCTTATATGCTCTATCCTGTGCCAAGACGGACACGCTTTGACAATCAAAATCTACCTCAAAATTTGCGGCCGCCCCTCGAAATTTGCTGATCAAAATTTGCGGTGGCCCGGATCGAAACCTGTACTTTGGCCAAGCGGGCTGCTCCGAGTAAACCGAGACCCGGCACCCGCGCTCGCGCGGGCGGCGCACGGCAAATGTGCGCGGCGGGCCAGAGGGGGGAGACAAAGAGGTCACACCCAGAGCAGAGGGAGAGGCCCGTACGCGCGTCGTCCAGCGCAGGCGAGATCGAGCGCCGTTTCCCCTTTCCCGTACAAACACAAAAAGGCGCAATGGTGCAATGGCCAATGCGCAGAACGAAAAATCCCCGTTCCGAGAGATCGACCGTCTCGCGCGCACCGCACACACTCGCTCGGAGGCCGAACTAGGGACTACGGGGTATGGAGGGTGAGTTGACCAGGGGTTGTGCGCCGGGCCCTCCTGCTCGGCTCCAGCGAGTAGACAAGTCTTGTGACTTGTCATCAACAGAGTGGAAGAATCTGACCTCGGGGCCGAGGTGACCAAGCGCTGGTAGCGTGGTTTAACCTCTCACCCATAGTCTCACAGTGTGCCGGCAGTCGCCGAGCAGTGTCGCTCACACAAGCCGCAGCACAAGTGACTGAGGGCCAGTGAGGGCGAGCCCCATCGCTGTGGCAGCTGTGGCAGCCGCACAGTAGGCTGTGCCAACTGTGCAGAGGACATCGCTTCCAGGGAGGGGGGCGCCCTTCTACTCACACCACATGCTAGGGGGGGGGTCCGACCCCCCCAGCACCTTCACCACATGCTAGGGGGGGGTCCCGACCCGGCCCCAGCGCCCACCACATGCTAGGGGGGGGTGGGGCGTGAGTAGAAGGGCGCCCCCCTCCCTGGAAGCGATGTCCGCCTGCTCCAGTGGAGCTGCTCTCCAGGCTTCTGTCGCAAAGAGCTGCATGCCACCGAAGGCGCTGTCGAGGTTCGCCGAGCGCGGCGCAGGTTGGGGGAAGCCGCCACCGACGAGCGCGTTGGACTTTTCACTCCGGACAAAGACGGGTAGACGCACACGAGCCGCGGTCGTCTACCCGTCATAGTGGCGAGGCGCGGGACCTCCCCGGTGGGGCCCCGGACCCCACTTCCCGCCTCTGACCTCTCCGTCTCTGACTCTCTGTGAGTGTGACTGTGTGGCGAAGTGGGTCGCGTGGCGTCCGGCGTCCCCCGATTTCCGTCTCAACTCAGCCTCCAATCCCTCTACCACCGACATGCCGAGTATCGCGGCGTGCGGCACAGTGCAGAGAGACGCTGGGAGTCTTCTTTCTCATGCGCGAGACAAACCGAAACCAGTAACCTCAAACGCACGCACGCGGCAGCAACGGCCGGACCTCCACCCAGGACCGATTCCGCTCGCGACGCGCCTGCCCACGCCCCGGCTGCCTCAGAGGGCGGTGGACGAGCGGGTGGCGGCCCCCTCGTCCGACTTGTCCGAGGGCCTGCCCTCGTCTGCGTCGCGCTTCCACTTCCGGTAGTCGGCCATGCTCCCGTGGACGGTCATGCTCGCGCCTCTCCCGTGGCTCGACCACGGGGCGGACATCTCCTCGACAGCCTTGCTGCCGATCGCCATCGAGAGGAAGGGCCCGTAGCGGCACGGCCCCTCCGGCCACTCGCGCAGGTCGTCGCCCGCGAGGGAGGCGATGGAGAGCAGCCGCTCGTCGAAGTAGGCCTGCAGCAGCGGCGCGTCGAGCCGGTTGGCGCCGAAGGTCCAGCCGAGCGTGGTGGTGAACGGGTCCTCGATGTCGCGCGCAACCTCGTTGAGGCCGAACAGGAAGGCGACCGAGCAGAAGGAGATGACCACCGCGAGGGGGAGGGAGGCGACCTTGTCCACCACAACCACCGGGAAGAGGCCTACTCAAGCTCGCCGTGTCAACAGCGCGCGCTCGCGGCCTGTGCCGCCTCCGACCGCGAGGGGCGGCCGAGGTTGACGAGGCAGATGAAGGCGTTGAGCTGCGCGTACGCGAAGGGGAAGGGCGTGTCCACCACCTTGAGGGCGGCGTGGTACGGCAGCGTGCCGTCCGAGAGGACCTGGTAGATGCGCGAGACGATCGGCGCGTCGTGGCCGAGCCCGCCTGAGGCGCGGCGGTGCGGGGAGGCTGGGGGGGGGGGGGGGGGGGGGTTTTCCCCAGGGCCTTGGCAAGGGTGGGGGGGCCAAGGC